>NC_090324.1:2608906-2754161 GCF_040869045.1 Eurosta solidaginis
CTCCCCGTCGACGGGAACGTCTCTGGATGCCTTGAGACGACCCCGCCACCCCGAACGACATTATGTTCGGCGATAAAGGGGTCTAGAGAGAGGATCTCGCTTTTGGGACGCGATAGGTTCCTAGTTCTCAGAGAGTTCATTTCCTCAGCATAGTGGTTTGTTTGGGATATCCTTATGAGACGCCTAGTCGTAGCTTTGATTCGTCGGGCGAAATCTGGTGAGACTCTGCTTTAAAAGGACGCTTTAGTTTTTGGATGAGTTCTATTCGAGATCTTATAGCGTAGGAGATTACCCCGCAACGCCCTTGATTTGATGCGGACTCGACATGATGCTAAGCTTTAGTTCCTACCTTCTCCACGATTTTTGTCACCCTGTGAGCTACAAATGTTGACAGGAACAAGAGGGTTTTCGAATCCATGCTAGGACGATGGTCAAATTTGTCCATAGGTGAATGTTAGATGTGCCTAATTAGGATCTCCAATCACAGTTTTCAAAGTCTCAGCCAGCAATATGGCACCGCATAACTCCAATCTTGGTAATGAAATTGTTTTCACTGGTGCCACTCTTGTTTTCGCCATAAGCAGACTAACGTAGATCCTGTCCTTTATCTGAGCTCGCACGTGACAGTAGCCGCGTAGGCTTTTCGGATGCGTCACAGAAGCCGTGTATTTCTATTTCGTTGATTGGTGTAAAGTTCACCGACCGAGGTATCCGAATCTTGTAATCGCGGGGTACTCCTGCATAAAGGTTTGCCACCGGTCTAGGGTGATTGTGGATACCGGTTCATCCCAATCCGTCCCCTCCAGCCAAATGTTCTGCATTAATATCTTGGCTACGATGATAACTGGGGCGAGCCAGACTAAAGGGGCGAAGAGTTTGGCGATGACAGAGAGGATCGCCCTCTTTGTTAAGATTCCTGGTTTTCGATTGGTTTCGCTGGTGAAATAAAAGTAAGTCGGGAATGCGCGTTAGTCAACGGCATGACTAGGGTTTTTACCATGCTCGCGTCCTCGAACTCCAGAAAGTCTTCCGTAAGCCTGTGAGGTTTGGCTATTCCCTGTAGTATCCTACTGAAATTAGAGGTCCATTTTCGCAGAGGGAATCCTGCTGACTTTAATGCAGCTGTGATTTCATCGCAGTGATTGCTGCCTCGATGATATGGCCCCCCTGCAGGGACGCCATCGACCGTACATACTGTTTCCCAAGATGTGCGCTGCGATTGGCAGCGATGGCTTGACTTTGTCTGCAAGTTGATGTAGGGTGCTGATGGCTAGATAGGGGGGCACATTTGACCCCGAAAGTTACCGTGTTGAGCTCGTAAATACTGACAGGGTCACCTGCTTTGAGACGAAAAACTATTCTTTGTATTGGGTTTGGTTTTGTTTTATCCAGATCTGCCTGTACATTTTCTCATGTAGCTGTGAAGACGTACTTGTAGAATTTCCGGTCGGTAGGAGGGTAAGTATTTTTAAGTCGGCTTGAAGTACTGGGCCGGTGCGTAGAACATCGATCACGCTCGTGCCGTTGGATGTCGGGCACGACGCGTTGACACGACCCTCACTTTAGTCGTTGTGCTTTCCTCTTTGATAACCGCATGATGCGGTAAGAAGTAGCAATCAGTTGAAAGGGGGGGAGGGGGGCCTACGGTGTACACCTTGGATATGTACCCTAATGTGCCCCATTCTGTAAGTACCCTGTTGTATTCCGTCTGCAGGGCCGGTGTCTTGGCTAGGCGTGTCTCGTTCCGATAGAACTGAGAGCAGACGCTCTTAAGAGATGGACCCAAACAGAGGGTTTTTGGTAAGTCTTGTTTGAAGGGAAGTGCGACGGTGTACTTCCCATCTGAGTTCCTTTCCGTTGTGGTTATATATAGTGCCTCGCAATAAGGCATTATCTTCGGTCAGCGGCCTTTTTCGTAGGTATGTTTTCAGTTGCTTGTCTATGCTTGTTTCATTGAAAAAGGATACTCGTGTATTGGTTGGGTGAGGTGCTTCTGCACGACCGGTTAAAATCCAACCGAAGACGAGTTTTTGGGCGAGAAGCGTATTTAGGACGTTCTTCCGTATACCGTTTAGTATTATCTGGGGATAAATGTCCCCTCCAAGTATGACGTTGACTGGTTCATTAATGAAGAACCTCTTATCCGTCAGAATCAGATCAGGGAATGCTTGCCGAGTCGTTGCGTTAACTTGTCAAGTCGGAAGGTCCCCTGTTAATTGAGGTAGGGCTAGGACCACTGTATCGATGATTACTAATGGGTCTTTCTGTTATGAAGGAGCACTCGGACACAGAGTCTGTCAGCGCTCTGGCGGAAAATTTCACTCCGTTGTAGTGTATATTAACCCGTGCTGTTCCTAATAACACCCCTTTAGTTGTGTTAGCAATACACGAAGTGACGTTGTTATTATTATCTTGCCTTTTTTCAGACTCAATCCTTGCCCTAGCCTGATGTGAGGTTGAGGGTGTGTTGTCGGTGGGGTTTTGAGTCCACCTTTGAGGAGTTGTCTTTGGTTGTGCTGTCGGAAGATAGAGCAAGGTGTTGCGCGTTGCGTAGCATTGAATGGGCTAGTACAGCGTGGCACTGTGTGTCCCACCCGACAAACAATTAAGACAATAACTATTGCTTTTTACAAACTGTATTTTCCCTGACGTAGACAACCTACGGAATTTTCAGCAATTTCGTAATTTGAGCTCCGTACTGTTGCACATCTTACATGCCAGTTTTGGTATGCTGGCTTGGTAAACCCCTAGTTTTTGTTGAACTTTCCTTGAACTTAATTTTGATTTCTGGGCGCTTTAATGGGTTTGCTACCCCTTAGATCAGAAACTGTCTCTAATGTTTGGAAGCGATTGGACAGGAATTTGTCCATATCCTCCCAATTCGGTATGTCAGTTTTTCCTTCGAGGGTCTGTTCCCAACGAGCCAAGGTAGATTCGGGGAGTTTTGTTGAACACAGGTAGGTTATAATTGCGTCCCAATTTGCTATGTCAATCTTATGACATTGCAACGCAGATATGCAATTGTTGATTTCGCGTTGCAATTTTTTGATTGAGGCTTCTGCTCGATTGCCGTCAAATTGAATAAAAGTTTAATTTGGGTGTTTACTAGGATACGTTTATTTTCGTACCTTTCGCTTAGATTTTTCCAGGCGGTTGCGAAACCCTCGTTTGTTAACGAGCACTTGCCCACTATTTCTTTTGCTCCCCTTGATTTTTATACTCAGTTGAGCAGAGCTCACAGAGTATATTAACTTTGATTGGATAACGGTTGGTTGTACAGGTATAAAAGGAATCGAGATAGATATAGACTTCCATATATCAAAATCATCAGTACCGAAAAAAAATTTGATTGGGCCATGTCCGCCCGTCCGTCCGTCCGTCCGTTAACACGATAACTGAGTAACTTTTGAGGTATCTTGACGAAATTTGGTATATAGGTTCCTGGGTACTCATCTCAGATCGCTATTTAAAATGAACAATATCGGACTATAACCACGCCCACTTTTTGGATATCGAAAATTTCGAAAATCGAAAAAGTGCGATAATTCATTACCAAAGACGGATAAAGCGATGAAACTTGGTAGGTTGGTTGAACTTATGACGCAGAATAGAAAATAAGTAAAATTTTGGACAATGGGCATGGGCACCGCCCACTTTTAAAAGAAGGTAATTTAGAAGTTTTGCAAGCTGTCGTTGAAGGACTTGTATTACTATATGTATGCTTTATAAAAATAAGCAAAATCGGAGAACGAACACGCCCACTTTAAAAAAAAAATATTTAAAGTGAAATGTTTACAAAAAACTTAATATCTTTACAGTATATAAGTAAATTATGTCAACATTCAACTCCAGTAATGATACGGTGCAACAAAATACAAAAACAAAAGAAAATTTCAAAATGGGCGTGGCTCCGCCCTTTTTCATTTGATTTGTCTAGGATACATTTAATGCCATAAGTCGAACAAATACTATACCAATCCTTGCGAATTTGGTAGGCGCTTAGATTCTAGGACGATAACTGTTTTCTGTGAAAAAGGGCGAAATCGGTTTGAAGCCACGCCCAGTTTTTATACACAGTAGGTCGTCTGTCCTTCCGCTCGGCCGTTAACACGATAACTTGAGCAAATATCGATATATCTTTACTAAACTCAGTTCACATAATTATCTGAACACACTTTGTATTGGTATAAAAAAATGGCCGAAATCCGACTATGACCACGCCCACTTTTTTATTTCGAAAATTACGAAAAATGAAAAAAATGCCATAATTCTATACCAATGCGAAAAAAGGGATGAAACATGGTAATTTCATTTGGTTTATTGACGCAAAATATAACTTTAGAAAAAAATTTTGTAAAATGGGTGTGACACCTACCATTACTAAGTAGAAGAAAATGAAAAAGTTCTGCAGGGCGAAATCGAAAGCCCTTGGAATCATGGCAGGAATACTGTTCGTGGTATTACATATATAAATAAATTAGCGGTACCCGACAGATGATGTTGTGGGTCACCTTGGTCCACATTTTCGTCGAAATCTCGAAAACGCTTTCACATATACAACTACCACCACTCCCTTTTAAAACTGTTTTAATACCTTTAATTTGACACCCATATTGTACAAACACATTATAGAGTCACCACTGGTCCACCTTTATGGCGATATATAGAACTAAGGCCCACTCGTCTTTTAAAATACTCATTATCACCTTTCGTTTGATACTCAAAGTGTACAAACGCATTCTAGAGTCAACCCTGGTCCACCTTTATAACGATATCTCGAAAATGCGTCCACCTATAGAACTAAGGCCCACTCCCTTTTAAAATACTCATTAACACCTTCATTTGATACCCATATCTTACAAACAAATTCTAGAGTCACCCCTGGTCCACCTTTATATCGATATTTCGAAAGGCGTCCACCCATAGAACTAAGGCCCACTCCCTTTTTAAAATACTCATTAACAACTTTCGTTGATACCCATATTGTATAAACGCATTTTAGAGTCATCCTGGTCCACCCTCTATGGCTATATCTCGAAAAGGCGTCCCACCCATAGAACTAAGGCCCACTCCCTTTTAAAATACTCATTAACATCTTTCGTTTGATACCCATATTGTATAAACGCATTTTAGAGTCATCCCTGGTCCACCTCTATGGCGATATCTCGAAAAAGCGTCCACCTATAGAACTAGGCCCACTCCCTTTTAAAATACTCATAACACCTTTCATTTGATACCCATATCGTACAAACAAATTCTAGAGTCACCCCTGGTCCACCTTTATATCGATATTTCGAAAAGGCGTTCACCCATAGAACTAAGGCACACTCCCTTTTAAAATACTCATTAACAACTTTCGTTTGATACCCATATTGTATAAACGCATTTTAGAGTCATCCCTGGTCCACCTCTATGGCGATATCTCGAAAAGGCGTCCATCCATAGAAACTAAGGCCCACTCCCTTTTAAAATACTCATTAACACCTTTCGTTTGATACCCATATTGTATAAACGCATTCTAGAGTCATCCCTGGTCCACCTTTATGGCGATATCTCGAAAAGGCGTCCACCTATAAAACTAAGGCCCACTCCCTTTTAAAATACTCATTAACACCTTCGTTTGATACCCATATTGCATAAACGCATTCTAGAGTCATCCTGGTCCACCTTTATGGCGATATCTCGAAAAGGCGTCCACTTATAAAACTAAGGCCCACTCCCTTTTAAAATACTCATTAACACCTTTCATTTGATACCCATATCGTACAAACAAATTCTAGAGTCACCCCTGGTCCACCTTTATGGCGATATCTCGAAAAGGCGTCCACCTATAGAACTAAGGCCCACTCCCTTTTAAAATACTCATTAACACCTTTCGTTTGATACCCATATTGTATAAACGCATTCTAGAGTCATCCCTGGTCCACCTTTATGGCGATATCTCGAAAAGGCGTCCACCTATAAAACTAAGGCCCACTCCCTTTTAAAATACTCATTACACCTTTCATTTGATACCCATATCATACAAACAAATTCTAGAGTCACCCCTGGTCCACCTCTATGGCGATATCTCGGAAAAGGCGTCCACCCATAGAACTAAGGCCCACTCCCTTTTAAAATACTCATTAACACCTTTCGTTTGATACCCATATTGTATAAACGCATTCTAGAGTCATCCCTGGTCCACCTTTATGGCGATATCTCGAAAAGGCGTCCACCTATGGAACTAAGGCGCACTCCCTTTTAAAATACTCATTAACACCTTTCATTTGATACCCATATCGTACAAACAATTTCTAGAGTCACCCCTGGTCCACCTTTATGGCAATATCTCGTAAAGGCGTCCACCTATAGAACTAAGGCCCACACCCTTTTAAAATATTCATTAACACCTTTCATTTGATACCCCATATCGTACAAACAACACATTCCCAGGGTTACCCTAGGTTCATTTTCCTACATGGTGATTTTCCCTTATTTTGTCTCCATAGCTCTCAACTGAGTATGTAATGTTCGGTTACACCCGAACTTAGCCTTCCTTACTTGTTTTGTTTCAGATAATATAATTTCTCAACATCTTTTAAATCGGTATTGTGGATGTAAATGGCCGTGAACATGTCTCTAAAAGCTGGCCATGAAAGGTACTCGCCTTTAAAGATCGGTGTCGCAAGGCGGCAGCAGTAGTATGTAAATGGCGGTTCTAACTCAAATGGTGAAAGGAAAAGTATATACACACCGACACACATATATATACAGCAAAACAATTTCCTTGTCTAATTTTAGGCGCACACGTACTTAAGCTTAGAGCTTTTTGTTTCTGTTCTGGCTGATGTATAAGAGAAAGCTTAGAGCTTTTAGCAGAGCTTTGCCGTTCAGGAGAGGATCGTTAAATGGGGGCCCTATATTTTTAAAGGGCCACAAATTTTTAAATGTCCCCTCATATTTCCAATGAGTCCTAGACTTCACCCGAACCGTTTCAAAGAGTCCCATAGATTTCTAATCGAGCGACTGCTCCCCAATTCCCCCACCCCCCTCTTTTTTCACGTCTACAAAAGTAGCAGTTGGACGCCTGTAGTACCGCCCAATTCCAACCCCAGCCCCAACCCACAACCCCCCAAACTCCAACCGCAACCCCCATTTTTCTCGTCCACAAAAAGGAGTCGATGGGCACTTGTAGTACCGCCCCCCCCCCCCCCCCCCCCCCACCTTTTTTTCTCGTCTGCAAAACCGGCCTGTCGGGCACCCGATCAGGGGCAGATAGTTAACTAAAGGTTATCTTAATATTGAACTCATGATTTTCCATTACTGAACATTTTATTTGTCTTTTTATTAGGGTATAAGTTTTTATGTACATACTTACACATATGTTTGTTTGATTGTAAGTTTGTGTACACATGCTGATGCTGGTCCATATATATATGCATGTGAGAGTTTTATAATTAACTAAAGGTTATCTTAATATTGAAATTATGTGTTTTTTGTTTTGTATTTCAATAAAACATGTTCTCACATTGATTACAACCATTTGTGCTCCTTAAAAATGAGAGCATATACATAAATTATATTTCTTTAAATATGAATATTGAACATTTGTGTGACCATGACGTGACATATGTTTGTTTGATTGTAAGTTTGTGTACACATACTGATGCTGGTCCATATATATATATATATATATATATATATATAGAATTTCATAATTAACTAAAGTTTATCTTAATATTGAACTTATGATTTTTTTGTTTTGTATTCCAATAAAACATGTTCTCACATTGATTACAACCATTTGGGCTCCTTACACATAACAACATTGTTGGGAAATGCATAAAAACATTTAATTTAATGCATACAATTTTATTAATTTTTCTAACACAATTGCTAAAAGTTCGTCATTAAAATCCATTTTTAGTATAATTAAAATGCCTAGTTCAGCATTTAATTTTTCATGTGAAGATGATGATGTTATTATTGTAGATTGCATTACTTCTGAGGGAATTGGAATTTTGTCTCCTTTTTTAAATCGAGGGTTGAGTGAACAAGTGCGAAGGAATTGCATCAGAAAGCAATGGAGGAATAACAATACTTGGGCATTTGATTTAGAAAGACCTTGTGAAAGTTTTATACAACAATTACTTACAGAACAGATGGAATATCATTTTCACTTATAGAACTCCTAGAAAATTTAAAAAGGAGGCAACATATGGAGAATTTGATGTCAATATATTAGCATTTAAGCGAGATGTACATTGTGCTACATATGCCACAAAATTTCTTGTTGCTGTAAATTTTGATGATTGTGTACTAATAAAAGAAACGATATTGTTTAAAATATTTTTTATTTTTATTTTTTATATATTCACATTAAAGATATTATTTCAAATTTAAAATATTTGTACATTTATAAATAAAACATTTGTTTTGACTAAATTTTATAAATCCATATAAACTTTTTGTCATGCGTCTAATACGAGCAAAACCACCGATACTTTTATATTTGTATACAATTCCTAAAAACTCATTAAGAAATTTATCTTCAGAGATCCACTCAATATCACAACTAACATTATGTTTTTCGCGGGTTCGAATCGAGCTCAAGGCCTAACAATAATTTTTTATCATTATTATTGTTATGAGAAATTTTTTCTTAATTGAAAAAATTTTTTAAATTAGAATAGAAGAAAGAAAAAATTTAGACAACTGCCAAAGCTCGTTGTATAGATCCATTTCGGGAACTGCTAAATTCCTTCATCGGCAACGTTTAGGCGCCGCTGCTATAACCATTCAGCCATCACAGCGGTTTTTTGTTTGTCTTCATTAATCCTACTTCTATTCTGGTTCGTGCCAATTGATATTCACAACACTGCGACATCTGTTGCAGAATGGATGTGAAAATTGGACTTGTTTGATGGCAATGTTGCCATAGTGTTATATTTTATTGACACTTTTTCCCCGTGCTCTGGGATGTTTTATTATGTTTTTTAGTTGAAGTTCCAGCGCATCCCAAATCAACATCATCCGCTTCGATTTGATCATCGAACCACTGTTGTATTAAAAACTTTAATTTTTGAATATCTACATCATTTTTAAAATTAACTTCAAATGAGGGAATTTTTTCCATCTTATCATTTAAATTAATTTTTCCAACATCTAGTAACCCTTTAGTATCTAATATTTAAGTTATAGGAACAGTTGCTACTGTTGGCTCGCAAAAATCAATACAATTATTCACATTCTTGGGTATATCTTTTGGTTGGATGACTTTTTGTATTGAACCTTCAGCTAGTTTTATCTTTAAAGGTTGTTTTCTCTTACGCTTATTCTGCTTATCAAATTCTTCTGCTAGTATTATTTTTCAAGGTTGTTTCCTTTTACGCTTATTTAATATATGCGGTTCCACTTCAGTTGTACTTTGCAGGGATTGTATGGGCTCTTCTAATTTTTGAACCTGCACATCAAATTCTTCTGCTAGTATTACATTTGAAGATTTTTTTCCCTAAACTCATTTAATATATGCGGCTCCACTTCAGTTGTACTTTGTAGGGATTGTATGGGCTCTTCTAGTTTTTGAAGCTGTCCATCAAATTCTTCTGCTAGTATTATTTTTGAAGGCTGTTTCATCCTACCCTTATTTAATATATGGGCTCCACTTCAGTTGTACTTTGTAGGGATTGTATGGGCTCTTCTAGTTTTTGAAGCTACTTATCAAATTCGCCTTCATAAAAACTTTTTAACACCTTATCGAATTCCCCTTGATCGATCACAAAATTAAACAATTGTTGTTCGTCATTAAAGTTTATATAATTTTCAGAATACATTGCTCTACGTTAATGTTAATTCCATAAACATATAATTACAAATAGCTCATTAAATTTTAAAATTCATATTTATATCTCCTCGAACAGTAGCAATTGTTATCATACTGATTACAACCATTTGGGTTCCTTAAACATGACAGCATATAAATTATATATGTATATATATATCAACAAACCGCAAAATACATACCGACATAGACACACCCATACATATACATACATTTAGATAAGGGCTACTTGTCTCAATGCATATAAGTTGGACATCTTTTGAGTAAAAAAATTTAGTAAATTGTTTAAAGCCGCTCAGCACTCATCTATATTTCACGGATATACATTTTATAAAGACATTTAGCCGTGTTTAACCAGGATCACTTCTAATAAACAGTAATAAACTATACTACTTATACATCGTTACTTCTTTAACACCGTTGATTATTGTAGGCATATTCCACATTATGAATCAAGATCTTAAGGATTTAAAAGCAATTTCAAAGGAAAAAAGCTCGAAAAAGCATCCGTGTAGCTCTTGTGAAAAGATATATACTCGGAGTTTAGATAAACATATTGCAATGAAACATCAAGTTATAAAAAAACCCCCCCATTTTTTGCGAGCAGTGTTAAATTCACTTGAAAAAGAAATATGCATAAACAGAATTGTATGCATAATGTAAATAGTAATGTTAAATGTTTTAACGCTATGTTTAATAATCGTATTGAGACATACGTTTTGGAAAACGATCAACCCAATGATTTAATTGTTGAACATTTTTTTGAAAAACATTTTAACGAATTATCTGCACTTTTACAGAAATCTATAGAAAAGCATGAAAGCATCATATTTAAATTTGAGTTATTTTGTAAATATATTCAAATAAAAGAAAATACTGAAGAATTCGCTATAATGTCACACCAAACACTAATGACTGAAGCCTTTATGGAGAACAATAATGCTGGTGAAATAATTAAGGAAAAGTTTAGTAAATTGATTGAAAAAATTAAAACATTTAAAGAGAGAGATAGTGGCTGGAGTCTAAGTGAAATTATCCATCTAGAAGTAAACATAAATAAATACCAACCAATTAGAGGCTCATTATATATACCACTACCAAAAGTAATAGCAGATAAAAGAGCTTGTATTAATATTGTTAACAATGATATATATTGCTTTAAGTGGGCCATAATTTCATCTCTTTACCAACCCTCAAAAAATAGAGAAAGGTGTTCTTCATATCACATTAGAAATATCCAAGATTCCATTATAACTTTAATTAATAATAAAGTAGTCAATTTTTGAAAATTTAAATTTCGAATTACAAATAAAAGATATTGAAATATTTGAATCAAATAATCCAGATATTAGTGTAAATGTGTTTGGTATAGAAGACAATTTGGTAGTAGGATCCTATTATTTAACAAAAGAAGAAAAATCACATCACATTAATATTATTTCTTTATAGAGTGATGATTTCAATGAAAGCCATTATGTTTGGGTAAAAAATTTAAGTAGATTAATGAGGGATCAAGTTACAAGCCATGAGCATAAATTTTATTTTTGCAATACATGACTAATACATTTTGATAAAGAAGAAAAATTACTAACTCATAAAAAACATTGTAGAAAAATTGTAACACGCATGTCTACACCTGAGAAAATAATGCTAAAATTTGGAAACTTCAAAAAATAATTAGATGTAACATTTAATATATATGCAGATTTCGAATGTATTCTAAAACCAATAGATATTCAAAATTCTAGTAGGACTCAATGTGTACAAGAACATATTCCTTATGTCTATTGTTATTTTATTAAGTGCTCATATAATAACCAACTGAATCGTTTTAAAATATATAGCGGTGTTGATGCTCCAAAACATATTTGAGTAAAATAGTTAGAATGCATCCATTAACTGCCAACCAAGTTAGGGGTCAAAACGAGGATATATTTTGTCATATTTGTGGAATGGAACTTTTATTAAATGATAGGGTAGCAGACCATTGCCATTTAACTGGTGAATATAGAGGCCCAGCACATAATAAATGTAATTTAGAATATCAGATAGCAAATTTTATTCCAATATTTTTCCATAATTTATCTAAATATGATTGTCATTTGTTTATTAAAGAGTTTTCATCTGTAGAGGGGGATATAAATATGATTCCCTTAAACAAAGAGTTATATATTTCAATACCAAAAAGAATATATTGTTACGAATATTAGCAAAACTGAGGAGTGCTGCCATCTCCAGGCCGATGCTAAGCAGTGACGTGAATTCACATCAATAATTCAATCATTATGTATCTACATAAACGAATCAATAATTGCGTCTACACATATGTACACATTCCGACGAGCAACATTTACATACAAGGCAGCGAGAGATGAGATGTCACACACAGATGAATTTACTTATACGCTTATGTGTGTGCGGGAGACTGTAAACTACAAACTCACATATGTACATCTGAGAAGCGCTAAAAAGTAGACAATTGTAAACAAGTAGAAACTATATGAGAACTATACACATACGAATATAGTTGGTAAGTTCTGGAAATGGAAGAGCCTAGAAGTATGCAGCGTAAACTATAAAAGCGGGGCAGGCGAGTAAGAAGTAATTCAGTTTGAGTTGAGCTATCAATCAGTTTGATTAAGCACGCGATCTGGCGGCCAATAGTAGAGTTTCATTTGAGTTATCAGTCAGTTTGGTTATTAAGCCAGCGAGTAGCAAAGTATAAGTGTTATTGTGAAGTACTTTAATAAAGGCCATTTTTCCATTATTCAATATTGGAGTTATTTATTCAACAGTTTAGTGATTCGAACTTAGCAGAGGATTGCAAATAAGAGGATTTGCAAGTAAAATCGTTTCTGCCCTCCACCTAAGTCTGATCGTCCCGATCAGACAAATCTCCCAATCTAAACGCCGCTAGCATCTCCAAATGTACCACCCTTCTAATCCGTGGTTTCCCAGTGGTTTGTATGCGGTAGATGGTATCACTGATCTTCTTCACAACTTTGTACGGGCCTTCCCAACTGCACCGAAATTGGGCTGGAACACCTTTCCGCCGGTGAGGGTTGTTTAACAGTACCAAATCTCCATTCCGGAAACCTTCCGAATTATTTTCCCTGTCGTACCTGTGTTCCATCTTACTACTCATTATTCTGGATCGTTCTCTCGCACTCCGTTGCTTGGCCAATGAAGAACTACTTTGTAGAGCTTGTTCTTGACGGATTGGCTTCACATACTCAGTATCGTTCCGACGTTTCCCAACAAAAGTGCGCGCTGGCTTGAAACCATCCTTGCATTCTTTCTGAAAAATACTTTCAGTCATTTTAGTGCGTCCATTAGGGTTTGTTGATGCCGGTCTTTTCCTCGAAGGTACTTTTAATTTCGCTTTATTTGGCACATTCGATCCATCAACCTTTGCTCGATCTACTTTCCTTGACTTTCGTGGTCTCTGTCGAATCTCCTCCACCAGCACTCGCTTACTGCTGAACCCTTTTTCTAAACTGAAGTTAAGTGGCACATCTTGGTTCTCATAATGCATCACCCTTCTCTGCATATCGATCTTGATGTCATGGTCAACCAAGAAATCCACTCCCAATATAACTTCATCAACAATCTCCGCCACAACAAATTTGTGTAAAACCATGACCTTCCCAATCAATACTTCACATATCACATCTCCCTGAACTTGGTTATACTCGCCAGTGACCGTACGCAACTTTGCTCCAGGTAACGGTTTTACTCTCCTGTTGACCAAGTCAGATCGGATCAAGGAATGAGATGCGCCCGTATCTACAGTCAGTATTCGTTCGTTGCCATCCACATTCCCTCTGACGGTAAGACTGCTCGATTTTCTACCCATTTGCGACACAGATATCACAGGGCATTCAATAGCTGGATCTAGCTCTCTACCTCTTACTCGCTCTTGCTCATCTCCTCCAGCTTTGCGTTTACGCCCACCCACATTGTTGGAACTATTAAGGCCAAGATCGCAATGACGTGCAATGTGACCGGACTTCCCGCATTTGAAGCATTTCATAACTCCGGCATTTTTCTGTTGTGATCCCTTCAGAGCTTCCAAAATTGCGTCTACCCACTCTGGCCTTTCTACTTCCACACGGCGTGCTTTGAAAACTGGCTTACACAGAAGCGACGCTGTTTCCTGAATCAGGGCTTGTGACACCGTTTCTGCGAATGTTGGCTTTGGGTTTGCGTATGTAGCCCGCTTCGTTTCCACATCTCGTATGCCATTTATGAAACTCTGGATTTTTACCCTTTCAGTGTATTCCACGGGTGCGTCCGCATTTGCGAGATGAGCCAACCTTTAAACATCTGAAGCAAACTCTTGCAAAGTCTCGTTAGCTTTTTGGTAGCGGTTTTGCAATTCTATTTGAAATATCTGTTTTCTGTGTTCGCTTCCGTATCGTCGTTCTACAGCAGCCATCAATGCGTCATAACTGTTCCGCTCTCCTTCGGGAATCGTCTGTAGGATTTCCGCAGCTGGCCCCTTCAATGCCACGAACAGTGCAGCAACTTTATCTTCATCATTCCAGTTGTTCGCTGTCGACGTCTTCTCAAATTGGAGCTTAAATACCTGGAATGGAACAGAACCATCAAAGGATGGTGTCTTTACCTTTGGATTACTCGCTGAAGCAGCCGGCCGATTAAGTTGCAATTCTTGTATACGACCTCTCAACGCATCCACCTCTGCCTCGAATTTTTCTTCAAACTGCGTTATTTTCTCGTCCATACGCGCTTCGAGTTTTGATGATATACGCGCCTCTTGTTCTTTCAGTTGTGTTTCCATCTTTGATGTAATCTGTGTCGACATTTCTGAAATACGTGTCTCATGTGATTCCAGCTGGGATGCCATATATGTCTTCTGCTCTTCCAATTGTGATGTTATACGAGTTTCCTGCGATTCCAGTTGGGATATCATATACGTCTTCTGTTCTTCCATCTTCGATGTTATTCGTGTCTCTTCGGATTCCATCTGTGATGACATATACGTTTTCTGTTCTTACAATTGTGATGTTACTTGCGACGCCATTTCTGTTACTGTCGATGTTTGAGCAGCTATTGCAGCCAATATCATGTTCAAGTCTGTACTGGTAACCGTCTGCGATGTTTCGTTTTTCTCTTCAATTTTTGTTGTCTCCTCGCCATCAAGATGAAAGACATACTCTTCCACATCAATTCCTTCTGCTTCCATTGCCTCTCGTAGCCGTGCCTGAAGTTCGAGTTTAACGCCGCTTGTATTCAATCAACGGCTCTCCAACTCCTTCTTCAGTTGCGGGATCTTCAATTCACTTAACTTTGCCATGTCCAACATTTATTTAACAATTCCTCTTCTGACACCAATTGTAACGATTTTACTTGCAAATCCTCTTATTTGCAATCCTCTGCTAAGTTCGAATCACTAAACTGTTGAATAAATAACTCCAATATTGAATAATGGAAAAATGGCCTTTATTAAAGTACTTCACAATAACACTTATACTTTGCTACTCGCTGGCTTAATAACCAAACTGACTGATAACTCAAATGAAACTCTAAGTTTTGCTAATATTCGTAACAATATGTTAGTAATGAAGATACCATTGAACTTAGGCTTTTAGATTCATTACGATTCATGCCTTCTAACTTAGACAGTTTAGCTAAGAATTTAAGTAATAATGATTTAGAAATAACAAAGGCTTATTTCCCCAACGATCATCACTTTGGTTTAATGAAACGGATAGGTATTTTTCCATATGACTACTTAGATTCAGAAGAACGTCTCAACGAAACACAATTACCTGATCGTTCACATTTCTTTAATAAATTATCAAATGAATCGTGTAGTATCGATGATTATCAACATGCACAAAATGTTTGGACAACATTTAATTGTTCCAATTTATTAAATTATTTATTATTATATCTAAAAGTAGATGTGCTACTCGTCAGTGACATTTTTGAAGATTTTAGAAAATTATGTAAAGGAATTTATCGACTAGACCCTTGTCAATATTACACATCTCCAGGATTATCTTGGGACGCAATGCTCAAAATAACGAGAATAGAATTAGAATTGTTTACTGATGAAAACATGCATAATTTTATAATGTCGTGAATTAGGGGCGAGATTGTACAATGTTGCAAACGGTGTTCAGTTGCTAACAATAAATATTTAAGTGATTACGATGAGACTAAGGCTTCAAATTATATAATTTATTTAGATGTTAATAATTTATATGGTTATGCTATGTCACAATATCTCCCTCATAATAATTTTGAATGGATTGAAAACGTAGAGGAGTTTGACGTTTTTGGCATACCAGAAGATTCTTTAGTCGGATACATATTAGAAGTAGATTAAGGTTATCCCATAACCACTCACAATATTCATAATGATTTACCATTCTGTTTTAAAAATAAAAAAGTTGGCTTAATGAAAAACTGAAAGTTGATTGGTGATTTGAGAAACAAAATAAAATATATTATTCATTATAGAAATTTACAACAATGTATTAAACATGGACTTGTATTAAAGAAAATTCATAGAATTCCACAATTTAATCAATCAGATTGGCTAATAAAATATATTGATTTAAATAATTATCATAGAACATTAGCAGCAGATAAGCTTGAGGAAAATTTCTTTAAATTATTGAATAATGCTGTGTATGGGAAAACTATGGAAAATCTAGATAAAAGAGTAGATGTTAAATTAGTACAAGATTGTGAAAATATTAGTATTGGGGGAAGAGGTAGGAAAAAATTAGGTGCTAGGACCTTAATAGCAAAACCAAATTTCCAGAGTCTAAGCAAATTTTGTAATAAGTTAATAGCGATTCAATTGAAACAAGTGCCAACTCTGTACAATAAACCGATACATATTGGTTTTACCGTATTAGAACTTTCTAAATTTAAAATGTATAGTTTTCATTATGATTATATCAAAGAGAAATATAAAAATTATTTATTTTGCCGGCTTTAGGTCAATGTTAAATAAAACACATATGGTTTTGTTTATCACCAATATATTTCGGCTACACACTGGTAACCGTCTTCAGGGCAGACTGTTGACAAACATGAAACATTTAAATTATAATTAAAATCACATTTTTAACAAATATATTTAAATTTTAACAAATAATAAAAATCAACATTAAAACAAAAATACTGTTTACATACATTTTATACACGTCTGCACTGCGTGACGTGGAGTTGTGTACTGTCTGTTTGTCAGTAAATGTTTGTATAAGTGAGCGGAATGATGATCGGATCCGTTTTATAGTTTAATTGTCTATTAGTTGGAGTATTTATAATATGCAAAATCTCAAGAGTGAAGCGCTTGCTGTATTGTTGCTCTTGTTGTAGGATCTTTGTGTTGTTGAAATCTGGCTCGTGCCGGCTGTTTGCACAGTGGGCCATAAGTGTTGTTTTGTGGTTGTTAGTTTGGTGACAATATTTATAATCAGATTTATGTTGTGATATCCTAGTTTTTAGTTTGGACTTTGTTCTTCCTACGTATATACTTTGACAAGATTCGTCGTTATTACCGTTGCATGGAATTTCATACACCACATTGCATTTTTCTATTAACGGTACCGCTGATTTTGTTTGATTGAAAAATTTTTTTAAAGTATTCGTTGGTTTGTGTGCTATTTTTATTTTTTCTTTGTCATAACATTCCGATGCAGTTAGCCGCTCTGATAATTTGGGTATATATGATACCGACTTATAGATCATGGGGTTTCTTGGTATATTTTGACTTTTATTATTTTTATATTTCCTTAACAATGTTTTGATTATTTTAACTGGAAAGTCGTTGTTCCTTAATAAATCCATTATTTCCTTCTCTATTTCTTTATGGTAAATTTCATCTGAAGTCTGCATCATCCTTCGTATACAGCCCGTTGCCGTATTCATTATCATCGACTTCGGGTGCTTGGAATTGAAGTTGATGATTCGTCCTGATGACGTCGGCTTCTTATACCATTTTAATTTTAGTTGATTGCCATATCTATTTATTACAGAGTTCAAATATACCAATTTTCCATCCTGTTCTTCTTCGATTGTGAATTTAATATGTCTATTAAAGGAGTTAAGCGCTTCGAGCGTGTTTTGAATATTATCTACGTTCACTATTGCGAATAAGTCATCGACATACTTTGTGACTAGTCGTGGTTTCTGGCCTAGTTTTCTTAATGTAGTTTCTAAAAGTTTTTCCATTATTATGTCGGCTATAACTGGGGAAGGTGGTGACCTCATCGGTAACCCTTTTAATTGTGTGTAAATTGTATCCTTATATTTAAAATATCGATTATCCTTAATGCAAAAAGTAACTATTTCCATAAATAATTTCTTCGGTATCTTCGTATATTGTTGTATAATTGGCCATTTTTCTGATATAACATCTAGTGCTAACTGTACCGGTATGCTTGGAAAGAGTGAAACCACGTCAAAAGATATAAGTTTCTCCTCATCCTTAATATAAGTGTTGTTTATTCTTTCTTTCAAATTTAATGTGTTTTTGATGTTATATGTGGACTCCGCCGTTATATTTTTCAGTATATCTACAATATATTTACAAAGCCTGTACGATGGTGATCCAATTACTGAACATATTGGTCTAAGTGGCGTTCCCTCCTTGTGTGTTTTGGGTAGACCATAAATTCTTGGGGGTAGTGCCGTTGTTGCGGTAAGCTTATTTCTTTCCGCCTTCGAAATAAGGTCCATTTTAAATAAATTATCTACTAGGTTATTATTCTTAATTTGTAAACGTGATGTAGGATCTTGTCGTTGTATTCTATATGTAGTCAAGTCAGATAAAATCTCCGTCATTTTATTATTATATTCGTCAATCTCCATAGCAACCGTTTTATTTCCTGTCAGATGTAAGTATTCTAATGTTTTTATTTTTGCTCAGGAAATTCCGCGTCTGTACCACTGTATCTGTGATTGCATTATCTATTGCACTGGGTTTATGTGTTGTTGTGTGGTTCTTCACTAACAAAGAGAATTTCATACGCGCTTCTTCTTGTTGCTCTTTGTTTTGTATAGTTTGTATTAAATCTTCTCCGTCCGCTATGTATTTAAAAAGAGGAAAATTCTTATTATTGGTAGGTAGGGCGAATTTTGGTCCCTTCGCTAACAAAGCTTTTACTTCTTGTGGTACATCTACATTTGTTTTATTTATAAACCAATCTTCATGATTGGTGTTGTTGGTAAAAAGGTTGTTGCGGTTGGCTCGCAATTTTTCGAATTTTGTTTCTTGGCGCTTCTTTACTTTTGTTGTAAGTTTTTTCCAAACATTATTCTCCCTATCCATAAATTCTTGAAAATGATTTTCTCCTAGTTGCTCTTTAAGGGTTATTGTTGTTGTTTCCGTCAGTTGTTTCAGTCGTCTCAATATTTCATGTTTATGTTTTATTAGAAAGCTTAATATTTTGTTGTGGTAATAATGTGTATGTCTGGTTAAAACTCTATTTATGCCAGTATGGGCAGTACAATCAGATACAAAAAGTTTATGACATTTAGTTGTATTTTTTATAAAATTAGGAATAACCTTACACTTTCTACATTTTAACAGAAATTTTATATTGCACTCTAATTTTACCAATTTTTTCGAGATCAATTGAAATTTGTTGATTGTTGCCTTACAGTTGTCATAGTTGTTTTTTATTGTTGCATATCCCATTGTTGTTGTTATATGCCTACGGCGTAGCTTCCGTGTTTATAAATTAATGTATTTAGCGACCTTTTTGATTTAAACAATTATTTATTCTGCCGGCTTTAGGTCAATGTTAAATAAAACACATATGGTTTTGTTTATCACCAACATATATTTAGGCTACACACCAGTAACCGTCTTCAGGGCAGACTGTTGACAAATATAAAACATTTAAATTATAATTAAAATCACATTTTTAACAAATATATTTAAATTTTAACAAATAATAAAAATCAACATTAAAACAAAAATACTGTTTACATACATTTTATTTACACGTCTGCACTGCGTGACGTGGAGTTGTGTACTGCCTGTTTGTCAGTAAATGTTTGTATAAGTGAGCGAAATGATGATCGGAGTCCGTTTTATAGTTTAATCGTCTATTAGTTGGAGTATTTATAATGTGCAACATCTCGAGAGTGAAGCGCTTGCTGTATTGTTGCTCTTGTTGTAGGATCTTTGTGTTGTTGAAATCTGGCTCGTGCCGGCTGTTTGCACAGTGGGCCATAAGTGCTGTTTTGTGGTTGTTAGTTTGGTGACAATATTTATAATCGGATTTATGTTGTGATATCCTAGTTTTTAGTTTGGACTTTGTTGTTCCTACGTATATACTTTGACAAGATTCGTCGTTATTACCGTTGCATGGAATTTCATACACCACATTGCATTTTTCTATTAACGGTACCGCTGATTTTGTTTGATTAAAAATTTTTTTTAAAGTATTCGTTGGTTTGTGTGCTATTTTTATTTTTTCTTTGTCATAACATTCCGATGCAGTTAGCCGCTCTGATAATTTGGGTATATATGATACCGACTTATAGATCATGGGGTTTCTTGGTATATTTTGGCTGTTATTATTTTTATATTTCCTTAACAATCTTTTGATTATTTTAACTGGAAAGTCGTTGTTCCTTAATAAATCCATTATTTCCTTCTCTATTTCTTTATGGTAAATTTCATCTGAAGTCTACATCATCCTTCGTATACAGCCCGTTGCCGTATTCATTATCATCGACTTCGGGTGCTTGGAATTGAAGTTGATGATTCGTCCTGATGACGTCGGCTTCTTATACCATTTTAATTTTAGTTGATTGCCATATCTATTTATTAAAGAGTCCAAATATACCAATTTTCCATCCTGTTCTTCTTCGATTGTGAATTTAATATGTCTATTAAAGGAGTTAAGCGCTTCGAGCGTGTTTTGAATATTATCTACGTTCACTATTGCGAATAAGTCATCGACATACTTTGTGACTAGTCGTGGTTTCTGGCCTAGTTTTCTTAATGTAGTTTCTAAAAGTTTTTCCATTATTATGTCGGCTATAACTGGGGAAGATGGTGACCCTATCGGTAACCCTTTTAATTGTGTGTAAATTGTATCCTTATATTTAAAATACCGATTATCCTTAATGCAAAAAGTAACTATTTCCATAAATAATTTCTTCGGTATCTTCGTATATTGTTGTATAATTGGCCATTTTTCAGATATAACATCTAGTGCTAACTGTACCGGTATGCTTGGAAAGAGTGAAACCACATCAAAAGATATAAGTTTCTCCTCATGATTAATATAAGTGTTATTTATTGTTTCTTTTAAATTTAATGTGTTTTTGATGTTATATGTGGACTCCGCCGTTATATTTTTCAGTACATCTACAATATATTTACACAGCCCGTACGATGGTGATCCAATTACTGGACATATTGGTCTAAGTGGCGTTCCCTCCTTGTGTGTTTTGGGTAGACCATATATTCTTGGGGGTAGTGCCGTTGTTGTGGTAAGCTTATTTCTGTCCGCCTTCGAAATAAGGTCCATTTTAAATAAATTATCTACTAGGTTATTATTCTTAATTTGTAAACGTGATGTAGGATCTTGTCGTTGTATTCTATATGTAGTCAAGTCAGATAAAATCTCCGTCATTTTGTTATTATATTCGTCAATCTCCATAGCAACGGTTTTATTTCCTTTGTCAGATGTAAGTATTCTAATGTTTTTATTTTTGCTCAGGAAATTCCGCGTCTGTACCACTGTATCTGTGATTGCATTATCTATTGCACTGGGTTTATGTGTTGTTGTGTGGTTCTTCACCAACAAAGAGAATTTCATACGCGCTTCTTCTTGTTGCTCTTTGTTTTGTATAGTTTGGATTAAATCTTCTCCGTCCGCTATGTATTTAAAAAGAGGAAAATTCTTATTATTGGTAGGTAGGGCGAATTTTGGTCCCTTCGCTAACAAAGCTTTTACTTCTTGTGGTACATCTACATTTGTTTTATTTATAAACCAATCTTCATGATTGGTGTTGTTGGTAAAAAGGTTGTTGCGGTTGGCTCGCAATTTTTCGAATTTTGTTTCTTGGCGCTTCTTTACTTTTGTTGTAAGTTTTTTCCAAACATTATTCTCCATATCCATAAATTCTTGAAAATGATTTTCTCCTAGTTGCTCTTTAAGGGTTATTGTTGTTGTTTCCGTTTTTTAGTCGTCTCAATATTTCATGTTTATGTTTTACTAGCCTTTACCCGCGGCCCCGTCCGCAAGGAGAAAATAAAATATATGTGCTATTCGCGTTAGCCTGTTTATCAAGTTGTCTGTTTAAAAATTTTTTCTGTCAATGTATTTTATTTTTTAATACAGTAAAAAAAAAAAACTAACTGAGCTGATGGGCACGCTTACATGAATAGTACAATACACTTTTTTCGAATTAAAAAAAATACATTTTGTTTCTAAGTTAAATTAATTGATATGACAGGGGTGAAATAATTACTACTCATAGAACAAAGGAGTGAAACTACAATTAGCTAAAACCAAAAAGAAGTTTTTAAATAAAAGCAGTGTTGCTTTTTCGGGTATTTAGTTGGTTAAAATATTACAAAAATTTTAATTATAGTTGTAATAGTTCGTTACAGGATTCATTTAAAAATAGAACGAAAAAGCTGTGATATATTAAAGATAAAACATACCGAATTTTAATTACGAATAATTTGCCGTAAATCCACGGCCATGTGTGCTGAATTACCGGTTTCGAAGATACCTAAAATGATCCCGGAAGTGTCCCTAAATGACACCAAATAGTCACGAAATGATGCCGACGGGATCCTGGACAAATCTCGAAAACTATCCAGAAATGATGCCGGAAGGGTCCCAAAATAATCCCGAAGTAGTCACGAAAAGTCCCGAAATGACCCTGACGGGATCCCGGACGGATCCCGAAAACCATCCAGATTTGATTCCTGAACGGTCCACAAATGATCCCGAAAATCGCCCAGAAATTATCCCGGAGGAGTCCCAAAATGATTCCGAAATAGTAGTCACGAAAAAGGCCCGAAATGACCCTGACGGGATCCCGAAAACCATCCAGAAATGACTCTGAAGGGATCCCCAAATGATCCCGGAAAAGTCCACAAACCATCCAGAATTGATCTCTGAAGGTTCCGCAAATGATCCCGAAATAGTCCCGAAAGTCACGAAAAACTCAGACCCATCCCGAAAATCATGAAGAAATTATCCTGGAAGGGTCCCAAAATTACCCCGAAATAACTCCGACGGGATCCCGGACAGATCCCGAAAATCATCCAGAACTGAGCTCTGAAATGTCCGCAAATAATCCAGAAATAGTCCGGAAAAAGTCCCGAAAAAACTCCGTCGGGATCCCGGACAGATCCCGAAAATCCAACAGAAATTTTGCCGGAGGGGTCCCAAAATGATTCCGAAATAGTCCCGAAAAAGTCCCGAAATGACCTTGAGGGGATCCCAGACCGATACCGAAAACCATCCAGAATTGATCTCTAAAGGGTCCGCAATTTATCCCAGATAAAGTCGCGAAAAAACTACGAATGGATCCCGAACAGATCCCGAAAATCATAGAGAAATTATCCCGGAAGGGTCCCAAAATGATCCCGAAATAGTCCCGAAAAGGCGCGAAATAACCCTGACGGGATCCCGGACGGATCCCGAAAACCACCCAGAAATGATCTTTAAGGGCAACTGACCCCGAAATAGTCGTGAAAGTCCCGAAATTACCCCGACGGGATCCCGAAAACCATCCAGAAATTAGCCCTGAAGGATCCCCAAATGATCCAAGAACAGTCTCGAAATTCGCTGACATTTTCCCGAAAAACTAAAAAAATAAACCCGACGGGATCTCGGACGGATCCCGAAAACGATCCAGAAATGATGCCGGAAGGGACCCCAAATGATCCCGAAAAATTCCCGAAATTCCCCCGATGGGATCCCGGACGGATCCCGGATCATCCAGAAATGATGCCGGTTGGTACCCTAAAATGATCCCGAAATAGGCCAGAAATGACCCCGTCGGGATCCCGGACGGATCCCCAAAAGTATACAGAAATGATGCTGGAAGGTGAAATGATCCCCTTAAAGAAAGATGAAAAATAAAATGATCCCCTTATAGTTCCGAAATGATCCTGACGGGATTCCCGACGGATTCCGGAAACTATCCAGAAATGATGCCGGAAAGGTTCCCAAGTTATCCCCAAATAGTCCCGAAATTACCCTGACGGTATCCCGTACGGATCACGAAAACCATCCGGAAATGATGGCGAAAGGGTCCCCAAATGATCCCGCATTAGTCGCGGGTTCCGAAATGACCCCCTGACGGGATCCCCGAAGGATCCCGGAAACTATCCAGAAATGATGCCGGAAAGGTTCCCAAGTTATCCCCAAATAGTCCCGAAATTACCCTGACGGTATCCCGGACGGATACCAAAAACCATCTAGAAAAGTGGCCGGAGGATACCCCAAATGATCCCGAAAAAGTCCTGAAATGATCCAGACGGGATCCCGGACGAATCCCGAAAACTATCCATCTAGGTACCCCAAATGATCCCGAAATAGTCCCGAAATTACCCCGCCGGGATCACGGACGAATCCCGAAAAAGTCCTGAAATGACCCCGACGGGATCCCGTACGGATCCCGAAAATCATCCAGAAATGATGAAGGTAGGTACCCAAATGATCCCGAAATAGTCCCGAAATGATCCCGGACGGATCCCGAAAACCAACCAGAAATGATGCCGGTAGGTACCCCAAATGGTCCCGATATGACCCCGTCGGGATCCCGAACGGATCCCTAAAACTATCCAGAAATGATGCCGGAAAGGTCCCCAAATAACCTCCTAATAGTCCCGAAATTACGCCGACGGAATCCCGGACGGATCCGGAAACTATCCAGAAATGATGCCGGAGGAGACCCCAAATGATCCCGCTAAAGTCCCAAAAAGACCCCGACAGGATCCCGGACGGATCCCGTAAACCATCCAGAAATGATGCCGGTAGGTACCCCAAATGGTCCCGATATGACCCCGTCGGGATCCCGAACGGATCCCTAAAACTATCCAGAAATGATGCCGAAAGGGTCCCCAAATTATCCTGTATTAGTCGAGAAAAAGTTCCGAAATGACTCCAACGTGATCCCGGACGGATCCCGAAAACCATACAGAAATGATGCCGGAAGAGACCCCAAATGATCCCGCAAAAGTCCCAAAATGACCCCGACAGGATGCCGGACGGATCCCGAAAACCATCCAGAAATGATGCCGGGAGAGACCCCAAATGATCCCGCAAAAGTCCCAAAATGACCCCGACAGGATCCCGGACGGATCCTGTAAACCATCCAGAAATGATGCCCGAAGAGACCCCAAATGATCCCGCAAAAGTCCCAAAATGACCCCGACAGGATGCCGGACGGATCCCGAAAACCATCCAGAAATGATGCCGGGAGAGACCCCAAATGATCCCGCAAAAGTCCCAAAATGACCCCGACAGGATCCCGGACGGATCCCGTAAGCCATCCAGAAATGATGCCGGAGGAGACCCCAAATGATCCCGCTAAAGTCCCAAAATGACCCCGACAGGGTCCCGGACGGATCCCGAAAACCATACAGAAATGATGCCGGAAGAGACCTCAAATGATCTCGCAAAAGTCCCAAAATGACCCCGACAGGATCCCGGACGGATCTCGTAAACCATCCAGAAATGATGCCGGAAGAGACCCCAAATGATCCCGCAAAAGTCCCAAAATGACCCCAACAGGATCCCGGAGGGATCCCGAAAGCCATCCAGAAATGATGCCGGGAGAGACCCCAAATGATCCCGAAAAAGTCCCAAAATGAGCCCGACAGGATCCCGGACGGATCCCGAAAACCATCCAGAAATGATGCCGGAATGGACCCCAAATTGTCCCAAAATGACACCGACGGGATCGCGGACAGATACCGAAAACCATCCAGAAATGATGCCGGCAGGTACCCCAAATTATCCCAAAATAGTCCCGAAATGACCCTGACGGGATCGCGGACGGATTCCGAAAACCATCCAGAAATGATGCCGATAGGGTCCCCAAATGATCCTGTATTAGTCGAGAAAAAATTCCGAAATGACTCCGACGGGATCCCGGACGGATCCCGAAAACCATCTAGAATTGATACCGGAAGGTACCCCAAATGATGCCGAAATAGTCCCGAAATGACATCGACGGGATCCCGGACGGATCCCGAAAACCATCCAGAAATGATGCCGGAGGAGACCCCAAATGATCCCGCTAAAGTCCCAAAATGACCCCGACAGGGTCCCGGACGGATCCCGTAAACCATCCAGAAATGATGCCGGAAGAGACCCCAAATGATCCCGCAAAAGTCCCAAAATTACCCCGACAGGATCCCGGACGGATCCCGTAAACCATCCAGAAATGATGCCGGAAGAGACCCCAAATGATCCCGCAAAAGTCCCAAAATGACCCCGACAGGATCCCGGACGGATCCCGTAAACCATCCAGAAATGATGCCGGAAGAGACCCCAAATGATCCCGCAAAAGTCCCAAAATGACCCCGACAGGATCCCGGACGGATCCCGTATACCATCCAGAAATGATGCCGGAGGAGACCCCAAATGATCCCGCAAAAGTCTCAAAATGACCCCGACAGGATCCCGGACGGATCCCGAACACCATCCAGAAATAATGCTGGAAGAGACCCCAAATGATCCCGCAAAAGTCCCAAAATGACCCCGACAGGATCCCGGACGGATCCCGTAAACCATACAGAAATGATGCCGGAAGAGACCCCAAATGATCCCGCAAAAGTCCCAAAATGACGCCGACGGGATCCCGGATGGATCCCGAAAACCATCTAGAAATGATGCCGGAAGGTACCCCAAATGATGCCATAATAGTCCCGAAATGACATCGACGGGATCCCGGACGGATCCCGAAAACCATCCAGAAATGATGCCGGAAGAGACCCCAAATGATCCCGCAAAAGTCCCAAAATATCCCCGACAGGATCCCGGACGGATCCCGAAAACCATCCAGAAATGATGCCGGAATGGACCCCAAATGGTCCCGAAATGACACCGACGGGATCCCGGACGGATCCCGAAAACCATCCAGAAATGATGCCGGAAGAGACCCCAAATGATCCCGCAAAAGTCCCAAAATGACCCCGACAGGATCCCGGACGGATCCCGAAAACCATCCAGAAATGATGCCGGAATGGACCCCAAATGGTTCCGAAATGACACCGACGGGATCCCGGACGGATCCCGTAAACCATCCAGAAATGATGCCGGAAGATACCCCTAATGATCCCGAAATAACCCCGAAATGGTCCCGACGGGATCCCGGACGGATCCCTAAAACCATCCAGGAATGATTACGGAAAGGACCCAAACTGACCCCGAAAAAGTCCCGTAATGATCCCGGAAACCATCAAGAATTTATCTCTCGAAGGTACGCAAATGATCCCGAAAGTACCCCGACGGGATCCCGGACGGATCCCGAAAACTATCCAGAAATGATGCCGGAAGGGTCCCCAAATGATCGCGAAATAGTCCTGAAATGATTCCGGAATAGTCCCGAAAATGTCCCAAAATAACCCCGACGGGATCCCGGACGGATCCCTAAAACCATCCAGGAATGATTACGGAAAGGACCCAAACTGACCCCGAAAAAGTCCCGTAATGATCCCGGAAACCATCAAGAATTTATCTCTCGAAGGTACGCAAATGATCCCGAAAGTACCCCGACGGGATCCCGGACGGATCCCGAAAACTATCCAGAAATGATGCCGGAAGGGTCCCCAAATGATCGCGAAATAGTCCTGAAATGATTCCGGAATAGTCCCGAAAATGTCCCAAAATAACCCCGACGGGATCCCGGACCGATCCCGAAAACCATCCAGAAATGATCCCGGAGGGTCTCGATATGACCCTTACGAGATTACAAATAAGGTGAAGCTAATTATAAAACCATGTTAATAAGGCAGCAGGCGCATTGGAGCGAATAAAAAGTTACATAGAAACATACAGGTAAAGCTAATAAAAGCGTGCTAATAAAAACAATTGATGGAGGGCGGATGGCGGGAGTAGAGGAGAGGACCACTGATCGTTCCTCCAAAATTGTCTAGATCTCGTTCTGTATGTACCAGATACCAAAAACTATTGATTTAGGAGAAAATTTATATTGAGTTATAACAATTTATAGATTTTACATCAGAGGGGGAGATAAAAGAGGGGGCGGGCGGGCGGAGGGTGTCACTGCTTACTTTGTAAGCCCTCGACTTATTTGACCCCTTGAGTCTGTGATATTGGTGAAGGCCAGTATACGTAAAGTTATAATGTGTAAAAATTATGAAAAATAATTTCTCGAAGGGGTGGTGGGACCCCCACCCCTCTTTCCATGTTCGAAAAAAATTTCGCTAGTAGACTACTGTCTGTGTCCCAAATTTCATCAAAATCCGTGTAGCCATTCTGGCGTGATTCAGTCGCAAAGACGAAAAAATATAATAATTAAATTATAACTGTTCCTAGGGGGCGGGGACCACGCCCCGTTTGAAAAATATATAGCTAGTAGATCCTTCTAGACTACTGGCTATATGTGTGCAAAAGTTCATCCAAATCGGTCCAGCCGTTCTTGCGTTATTGAGTCACAAAGACAAACGTCTGGACAAACATCCAAACATCCAAACATTCAAACATCTTAACATCCAAACATCCAAACATCTTAACATCCAAACTTTCCCATTTATAATATATATTAGATTAGATTAGATTAGATTAGCAAGCTTAATATTTTGTTGTGGTAATAATGTGTATGTCTGGTTAAAGCTCTATTTATGTCAGTATGGGCAGTACAATCAGATACAAAAAGTTTATGACATTTAGTTGTATTTTTTATAAAATTAGGAATAACCTTAAACTTTCTACATTTTAACAGAAATTTTATATTGCACTTTAATTTTACCAATTTTTTCGAGATCAATTGAAATTTGTTGATTGTTGCCTTACAGTTGTCATAGTTGTTTTTTATTGTTGCATATCCCATTGTTGTTGTTATATGCCTACGGCGTGCCTTCCGTCGGCACGAGCCAGATTTCAACAACACAAAGATCCTACAACAAGAGCAACAATACAGCAAGCGCTTCACTCTCGAGATGTTGCACTCTCGACTAATAGACGATTAAACTATAAAACGGACTCCGATCATCATTCCGCTCACTTATACAAACATTTACTGACAAACAGACAGTACACAACTCCACGTCACGCAGTGCAGACGTGTAAATAAAATGTATGTAAACAGTATTTTTGTTTTAACGTTGATTTTTATTATTTGTTAAAATTTAAATATATTTGTTAAAAATGTGATTTTAATTATAATTTAAATGTTTTATGTTTGTCAACAGTCATCGAAAATTTCAAAAAATCGAAAAAGTGCGATAATTCATTACCAAATACGCATTAAGCGATGAAACTTGGTAGGTGAGTTGAGCTTATGACGCAGAATAGAAAACTAGTAAAACTTTGGACAATGGGCGTGGCACCGCCCACTTTTAAATGAAGGTAATTTAGAAGTTTTGCAAGCTGTAATTTGGCAGTCGTTGAAGATATCATGATGAAATTTGGCAGGAACGTTACTCTTATTACTTTATGTCTGCTTAATAAAAATTAGCAAAATCGAAGAACCAACACGCCCACTTTTTAAAAAAAATTGTTTTTAATTCAAATTTTAAAAGAAAAGTTAATATCTTTACAGCATATAAGTAAATTATGCCAACATTCAACTCCAGTAATGATATGGTGCAACAAAATACAAAAATAAAAGAAAATTTCAAAATGGGCGTGGCTACGCCCTTTTTCATTTAATTTGTCTAGGATGCTTTTAATGCCATAAGTCGAACAAAAATTAACCAATCCTTGTGAAATTTGGTAGAGGCTTAGCTCCTAGGACGGTAACTGTTTTCTGTGAAAAAGGGCGAAATTGGTTGAAACCACGTCCAGTTTTTATACACAGCCGATCGTCTGTCCTTCCGCTCGGCCTTTAACACAATAACTTGAGCAAAAATCGATATATCTTTACTAAACTCAGTTCACGTACTTATCTGAACTCACTTTGAATTGGTGTAAAAAATGGCCGAAATCCGACTATGACCACGCCCACTTTTTCGATATCGAAAATTACGAAAAATGAAAAAAATGCAATAATTATATACCAAATACAAAAAAAGCAATGAAACATGGTAATTTTATTGGTCTATTGACGCAAAATATAACTTTAGAAAAAAGCTTGGTAAAATGGGTGTGACACCTACCATATTAAGTAGAAGAAAATGAAAAAGTTTTGCAGGGCGAAATCAAAAGCCCTTGGAATCTTGGAAGGAATACTGTACGTGGTATTACATATATAAATAAATTAGCGGTACCCGACAGATGATGTTCTGGATCACCCTGGTCCACATTTAGGTAAATATCTCGAAAACGCCTTCACATATACAACTAAGGGCCACTCCCTTTTACAACCCTCATTAATACCTTCAATTTGATACCCATATCGTACAAACACATTCTAGAGTCACCCCTGGTCCACGTTTATGGCGATATCACGAAAAGGCGTCCACATATAGAACTAAGGCCCACTCCTTTTTAAAATACTCATTAACACCTTTCATTTGATACCCATATCGTATAAACAAATTCTAGAGTCACCCCTGGTCCACCTTTATGTCGATATCTCGAAAAGGCGTCCACATATAGAACTAAGGCCCACGCCCTTTTAAAATACTCATTAACACATTTCATTTGATACCCATATCGTACAAACAAATTCTAGAGTCACCCCTGGTCCACCTTCATGTCGATATCTCGAAAAGGCGTCCACCTATAGAACTAAGGCCCACGCCTTTTTAAAATACTCATTAACACCTTTCATTTGATACCCATATCGTACGAAAACATTCTAGAGTCACCCCTGGCCCACCTTTATGGCGATATCTCGAAAAGGCATCCACCTATAGAACTAAGGCCCACTCCCTTTTAAAATACTCATTAACACCTTTCATTTGATACCCATATCGTATAAACAAATTCTAGAGTCACCCCTGGCCCACCTTTATGGCGATATCTCGAAAGGGCATCCACCTATAGATCTAAGGCCCACTCCCTTTTAAAATACTCATTAACACCTTTCATTTGATACCCATATCGTACAAACAAATTTTAGAGTCACCCTGGTATACCTTTATGGAGATATCTCGAAAAGCGTCCACCTATAGAACTAATACCCACGCCCTTTTAAAATACTCATTAACACCTTTCATTTGATACCCATATCGTACAAACAAATTCTAGAGTAAGCCCTGGTCCACCTTTATGGCGATATCTCGAAAAGGCGTCAACCTATAGAACTAAGGCCCACACCCTTTTAAAATACTCATTAGCACCTTTTATTTGATACCCATATTGTACAAACGCATTCTAGAGTCACCCCTGGTCCACGTTTATGGCGATATCCCGAAAAGGCGTCCGTCCACCCATAGAACAAAGGCCCACTCCCTATTAAAACACTTATTACACTTTTCGTTTGACACCCATATTGTACAAACGCATTCTAGAGTCAACCCAGGTCCACTTTTATAACGATATTCCGAAATGCGTCCACCTATAGAACTTAGGCCCACTCACTTTTAAAATACTCATTAACACCTTTCATTTGATACCCATATAGTACAAACAAATTCTATAGTCACCCCTGGTCCACGTTTATGGCGATATCTCGAAAAGGCGTCCACATATAGAACTAAGGCCCACGCCCTCTTAAAATACCCATTAACACCTTTCATTTGATACTCATATCGTACAAACAAATTCTAGAGTCACCCCTGGTCCATCTTTATGGCGATATCTCGAAAAGGCGTACATCTATAGAACTTAGACCCACGCTCTTTTAAGATACTCATTAATACCTTTTATTTGATACCCATATCGTACACAATAAATTCTAGAGTCACCCCTGGTCCACCTTTATGGCGATATCTCGAAAAGACGTCCACCTATAGAACTTGGGCCCACTCCCTTTTAAAATTATCATTAACACATTTCATTTGATACCCATATCGTACAAACAAATTCTCGAGTCAGGCCTGGTCCGCCTTTATGGCGATATCCCTAAATGGCGTCCATCTATAGATCTATGGCCCACTTCCTCTTAAAATACTCTTTAATACCTTCCATTTGATACACATGTCATACAAACACATTCCAGGGTTACCCTAGGTTCCTTTTACAATATTGTGATTTCCCTTACTTTGTCTCCACAGCTCTCAACTGAGTATGTAATGTTCGGTTACACCCGAACTTAGCCTTCCTTACTTGTTTCTTATCGCACGCACACAAAAAAAATGTGTTTCACAATTTAAGCAGTTGATAACTCCACTGATTATTGTACGCTTATCCATAATAAAATGTATGAATATATTCGATGACATGTTGCAAGTAGATTAGGCATTGCTTACTAAATGAGATGTCATATTAAAAGTAGATTACACATTTCTTATCGCACACAGAAAGTACTTTATTGTTCTATTCTTCTACTATAAAAGCCCTGTTCAGATCCACTTTAAATTATTCAAAATTCAAAAAGCAAACCCATAATATGATCAGCATTTTAAACTTAAAAACTGTAATCTACAGCGCATACATTAGGAGGGATAATCACCCCCTTAATGATTTTGCGCGATGGCGACGAATTTTGGAGAACGGCCAGCAGCGTCAAGAGTTGCTTGACAAAATTGTTGAGGGAATGCTGGAGTATTTAAAATTGCAGCCGGATTTTATAAATTTTTCTAACATATCAATGGTTGTATCAAACATTGATTAAGTGACACTGAGATGGGAAATTTTTCTGTCTCAGTATCACTTTGCGAAAAAGATATGGACGCTTAATGGTCCATAGGGGTGGGCGAAATTCGATTTATAGAGTGTGCCATAACACTCTTTAAAATACTAAGAAATAAAAAATTTTAAATTTTGCAGGTAGAATTTACAACGAAGTTGATTACAAATTTGTGTGTAAGTGTTTATAATTCTGTAGGCTTCCTCATCCAAGCGCTCTAGGTGTGAGCAATTGCACGTGTCTGGGCCATCTGTACTATTAGAATTCGACCAAACACAGTTTTCATAGTGTTCACCGAAATGATTTTTTATTTTACTTAATTTATCTCTATACTCAATTTTTGAATGAATTTCGAAAAGTCTTTCCCTCTGCCCTTCAGGTAAAATATGTTTAAATTGTTTCAGAAAATTAAATATTTCTACTGCTGCTGACGACGACGATGACATGTTTGTGATTACTGAACCTTCATATGCAATGTTAAATAAGAACGATCAACATGGATTATTGTTGGATTTATATCGTACGAAGTGTGCTCATATAATGCTTCTCGCTTATGTAATGTCTCCGTATTGTATTCCGGAAATTCAAAGCAATAGATATTTAAAGTACGCTGTATACAATTGCTGTAATAAGAGCATTTAATTCGTATTTCACAATTATCGTAAACTAAATTGAAATGTCTATGAAAAACCTCTGGGTTTTGAAGAATGCCTCCTATTCTTTTTTTTTTTTTTTGAATAGTAATTCTTTAAAATTGTCAATAGCCTCTCACTTTTTTTCACACCATGTGACTCACTCCTTTGATCGCGGATAATTGGTCTAAAAGATCCCCAGGGCTCTGCGTTGTTGTTGTTGTTGCTGTTGTTTTTAATAATGATGGGTTGAGCTCAGGAAAACTCTGATCTAACAATTGAATTTTTACATTTATTTTTAAACGCAATGAAGTGTTTGGAATATTGTATTCAAAACTAGTCTGTTTACTATTTTCAAAATTTCTAAGGCTGTTTATATTTTGTTCTTGATTCATAAATTGATTATAGGGATAACTTGTTCCATAACTTAAGTGAAACAGGCAAATAAGTAAAATTTTTATTAAATCAGCTAATTTCATATTTGTTTTTTTAATTTTTATTTTTATCTATACATGTGTGAGTCACATTATACAATGATCATATTATATGTTTGTCTATAGTTTTTCACATCAACTATTTCTATATGTGGTCTTTTAAATGAAGTATACTGGGCTAGAATCTTTTCAATATCATCGATACTAAGAATTCGTTCAGTTTCAATTTCACGATATTCAAAGCACTTGATGCTCAACATTTTTTCCATGTATCTACTATCATAAGTACAGCGAATTGGTAGATCAAAATTATCATGTTCCAATTTAAAATGTCGATAAAATGCTTGTTTTGCCTCAATGATTCCTCCAATATCAGATTCCTTTTCAATGAGCTCTCTACGAAATGCCTCTATAGCTTCATCTATAGTAAAAGTTCTCATAGGCTTCCCTTCCGTTGAAAAATCACCTTTAGATGATAGTGCGATTGTTGTGGATGGTGAAAATAATGGAATCGTTGACAACACTTCAATTTCTTCTTCGTCATTCGTTAAAAGAGGCTCACTTTGTTTTAGTACTTATAATGAAATATTGATTGATAAAATATCATTACTATTGGGTAATTTTAAATTAAATTGAATACTTTTCGAGTTTTGGTTTATCGCAAGCGCATTACTATCTAGGTTTTCCCAAAATGGTGCTCCGTAGGTAGTTTTGAAAACAAATAATAATAATAATAATAATGAGATATAAAATTTAAAATTCATTGTGATATATCCCTTTGTTTACGTCTATTTAAAATGAGGTTGACATTGGAAAACAATGTATTTATATATTTACTTTTCTTCTTCTTCTCACCCTTTTAAAATAAAAACACTAAAATTAAGATTTCTAATTCTATTTTGTTTCATTATAAATTTAAATTACTACCCGATATGTATTTGAACAAAATATTTGCTGATTTTAAAGCACACCGAATTTGTCGTTGGTTGATTTTCACATTACAATCAGTATGAAAATGATATTGACAACGCGCAACATCTGGGTGTAAACTATATAATCTAGAGAGATTCATTCCATCCATCCTGTACTCTCCTCTTCAATGTTAAACACCGGCTTTTGGAGAAACTCTGCTAATCATCATTTTTTTCTTGCACCTTAACATAAACTTTTATGTTCTTCAATGTTGGCATCAAATAGTTTTTTACAGATTTAAAACTATCGCTTCCATAGGACCATAATAAATTATGGTGGTGTAACATTAACAAATTAGCTTGTTGTTGGCTTTCCTTACTCAGATCCGAAAATTCAAATAGAGCTTTTATGTGGAAACAATGGAATTCTTCATTGTTGAAGACCACAGCTATTTCCTTTACAATAAATCTATTATCGTATGCTTTAAATCCTTGAACATCTAGTGTCGCAAACATTATGAAAATTAATAAAGAAATATCTTTGTAATGGTAGGCTTTTTATACGTTAAGCACAGACAGAAAAGGTATAATTGGGGATAATATATAATTTCTATATTTCGCCCACACTTATATACTTTAGAAATATGGACCCTTTTAAAATTTGGAGCCCCCATTTAAAATCTGAGGTCGATATTCTCCTGCACTGATGAACTTCTAAGCTCTTCTAAGCTTTTTCTTACAGATCAGCTAGAACAAACTTACAAACTAATAAGAAGATAAACAAAATGTTTAGTCTTCATATTTATTTGCGGTTTTATGAAATTCTCACATGCATATATATACATATGCACATGGACATATATATATGTTTCAATGTTAATCAGTTAAGTTTTCTTATCAGCATGTAGGTATTAATTCCATTATTTTTTACAAATCTCTTATCATCTAAAAACTTAACGTTACTTTATTTATTTCTTGTGTATACAATTCACGACATTTTGATCTAAAAATATACATTGAGTCAAAGTACAATTTCTTTTCGAATAAACATCTTCTAAAATCACTTAAACTCAGTGTAGAAGTTACACACTTTTTTTATTCCCTTATTTTTTTTAGTTTCATTTATATCGTTATAAATTTTAAATGAATACATTTTTGCTATTAAACCTATAAACTCTTTTATTAACTTCCCATTACATTCATCTTTCATCATACCCAATCTAATAAAAGGCCAAACGAGCCCAAATGGTTGTAATCAATCTGAGAACGTGTTTTATTAAAATGCAAAACAAAAAAATTATAAGTTCAATATTAAGATAACCTTTAGTTAATTATGAAATTCTCGCATGCATATATATATATATATGGACCAGCATCAGCATGTGTACACAAATTTGCAATTAAACAAACATATGTGTAAGTATGTACATACAAACTTATACCCTAATAAAAAGACAAATAAAATGTTCAATAATGGAAAATCATGAGTTCAATATTAAGATGCCCTTTAGTTAATTATCAAATTCTCACATGCATATATATATGGACCAGCATCAGTATGTGGGGGTTGGGGGTTGGGATTGGGCGGTACTAAAGGTGTCCGACCGCTACTTTTTGTAGACGAGAAAAAATAGGGGTGGTGGAGGGATTGGAGAGCAGTCGCTCGATTAAAAATCTATGGCTCTTTAAAACGTCTCGGGTGAAGTCTAGGACTCATTAGAAATATGAGGAGACATTTAAAAATTTGCGGCCCTTTAAAAATGTAGCGCCCCCATTTAACGATCCTCTCCTGAACGGCAAAGCTCTGCTAAAATCTAAAAACTCTAAGCTTTCTCTTATATATCGGCTAGAACAGAAACAAAAAGCTCTAAGCTTAAGAACGTGTGCGCCTAAAAGTAGGCAACGAAATTGTTTTGCTGTATATATATGTGTGTCGGTGTGTATATACTTTTCCTTGCACCATTTGAGCTGGAACGGGCATTTACATACTACTGGTAGCCGCATTTTATATCCTCGGCGCGAAGAGTCTTCATCTTTCGCTTCATCCTTTGCCGGCTGTGGGGTGATAGTTTCGACCTCCGCAGCCACAGCAGACATGCATTGTAGGTAGCATGCGAAAGGAGTTTTATTCTTTCTTCTTAGCGATCTGAGTTCCTCTTTGGACAGCTCAGGATTGCTGAGAAGACTTTCATATGTAGACTTGGTCTTCTTCCATAGTGCCCTTAGCTCCTCTTGCAGTAGTGCAAGGGTGTGCTTGTTCCGGGGTTCGGCCGGGGTGGAGCTGAAGTCTTGTTCAAACTCGACGATGGAATCAGCCGATCTAATATAATTCTCCATTGATTTTATTAATTTGAATATCTTGTTTCTTCAAAGGTGTCGATCTTGGAGGTAAACGACTTAGTGGCGTTGGTTATATGCAACCGCAGCAAAAACTATAAGTGTTTTTTTTTTTAGGTGTACAGCCATCAATCCTGCTGAGATTGAATTGTATCTAAATAGAATCTTCAAAAACACACGGATTCAAATTCTGATCTGATTGAACATGTTAACACAGATAGAAATCCTTATGTGAATTTAGTGCGATAAGCAAAATTTTGAATCAGATGTAAATCTTGACGTGGATGTAATGTGTAACCAGTGTTATTAAACACTTATAGAGATCCTCACGAGGATTTAATTATGTAAACCACAGATAGAAATCATGACGACGATTTAATGTGTATGATATAGAAATAAACACAGATAGAAATCCTGACGAGGATTTAGTGTGTATAATGTGATATAAAATACAGATTGAAATCCTGAGGACGATTTATTATGTATGTAGTGATATGCAGCACAGATAAAAATCCTGAAGAGGATATAATGTGTACAAAGTGATATTAAACACAGATAGAAATCCTGACGAGGATTTAATGTGTGTACAGTGTTGTGCAGTGCAGAGAAGAGAAATCGTCTGCAAATATTTAATGTGTCTAAAAGGTGTGTTAGACACAGATAGAAATATTTTCTGAAAACTTAGCGTGTCTAAAAAAGGTTTTAAAAACGCAGATGTAATCCCGATGTGGATATAATGTGTCAACCTCGAGATTTGAAACAAAAATAGAAATCCTAATGCGGATTTAATGTATATACAAAACAATGTGAAATGAGCGCTATCCCAGAGTAGCCAACCAGGGTATCCTTCCCAATATAAGAAAATAAATTTGTTTAGCCAACTCAATGTGGAAAATTACAATTTTAATTATTTATTATAAAAACGCTGAAATAATACAGGCCATATAATATAAAGCGATCAGTATAAATTGTCTTTGTGAGCAATTGTGTTAGGCCACTAGCCACCCAACGTAGTGCTAATTTTTCGGCTTTTTGGTATTATTTCAGTTCGCAACTGATTAACAAAGTGTGTTGCGTGATAGATATACTAAGGTTATCAACCAAGTAAAAATCTGGTTCCTGTTGCAAGGTTTTTGTCAACGTATGTGACAAATCGGGGGTGTACACAGTGCAGTGACGAGTGTGTGAAAAAAAAAAATTCACTGACTGTCTGCCTTGAGCTGTGTCGGGTAACCATTACCACTGATGGGGGGAATTACCCGATATTCAAAGGGCGTTGTGTGCTTAGTAAACATGAAAATTATTTTCACTTACTTTGCCTTTGTTGTATCTATCGCGGAGTGCACTTTTTACGTAAAACACGTAAATTAAACAAAAAAAATATGTGCAGTACCAAACAACCACGTACCTTTCGTTTTAAGTTGATCGATGGGCTAGTAATGGACTGTATGATGTTCTAATAATGGACCTTATGCATAATAAGCGATCATTTGCTCAGACTCGAGTTTTCGAGTAAAAGGTAGGTTTGGTATGCATAAAAATTGTTGAACTCGCTTGCTTTTACTCGGCGCGTGAGATAGATCTCACATGTCGAGTTTGAACTCAAGTCATGAAATGTTCGTGAGTTAGAGCTCACTTTGGTATGCACAAAAACAAGAAGTTGCACACTTTTTTTAGATCGATTTCACAAAAAGGTGAGACTGCCCTTTAGTTGAATCGCGTGCTTACAAGTATAAAGATGACCGAACATTTTGTTCCTCTTAGACAAAAAAAAACTTATAAATCAAGAAAAACCGCTATTCAAAGCGAATATAAAAAAATGTACCGGTTTGATTTTGAGCACGTAGACTGGCTGACAAACTATTTCCTTGGTGAAAGTAGTGAAAGAAATGGTGGCGCGATTCCCAGCAGGGAAGAGATGTGTATATTTTTAAGGTTTTGTGCCGATCCGGGCTTCCAAAGTGGAATTGGGGAAGATATAGGAGTTCCCAAATCACCGTGTCAAGAGTGATTGGCGAAATGGCACAGATTATATCAGGGAGGGCTCATGAATTGATTCAATTTCCATCCACAGATGAAGAAATCAGAGCTGCGCAAAACCAATGGGAAGCAAAAATCCTTTTTCCGTTTGCGATTGGCGTCATTGACTGCACGCACATTAGAATAAAAAAACCGTCCTCGCAAAGTGATGGGTACATATGTATAAAGGGCTTCCATTCGATAAATGTGCAAGCAACATGCGATGCTAATGAATGGTTCACCAGATTGAATGTATCCTGGCCAGCATAACATCGAAATCACATGATCAAACACAGTCCATTCGCATCACATCGAAAACACATTGGGCCTTATGCATAATATGTGAGCATTTGCTCGAGTCAAGTCTGGTGAGATCTATCTCAAGTAGGTGAGTTCGAGCAAACCGACCGTTATCGTGCTCAATTTGGTATGCATAAAAATGAGATCGAGCAAATACCTTGAACTCGAGATAGCTGAGATCAAACCGCTTGTTTGATTAGTTGCAAAAATGAGTTCAGATAGTGAAAGTGCAAGTGAAAATATAAATTTTGATGCTAATGAGTATTTATCAATTTTCATAGTTGGATACTTAAAAAAATATAAGACTTTATTAGAAAAAAGCCAACTCCCGGTGTAAAAAATAAAAAAAAGAAATAATTAGAAAACTTTGTGGCGAATATAAAGAAAAAAGTGGTGTGGAAATAATCCAAAAAAATGTAGCGAAGAAAATTGCTAATATGAAGTTCCGAGTAAAGTCAAAAAGTGACAAAAATAAAACGGGAAATAAAAAAATTTTTTTAAAAAAATGGGAACATGAATTATTTGAATTACTTTCTGCTGAATCGAATCCAGTTATCGGAAAAGTTACCAGCAAGCGTGCCGTTATGATGCGTGGGTTTTTTTTTGGTGATAATAAATTGTTTTTGTTTTTTTTTTACTTTTTCCACTGGAGGCAATTTTTCGGTAGTCGTTAATGCTAATGAGAGTTCCAGCAGCAACTTAGGGAGTGCAGTGAGCATTAATAATGATAGATCCATCAACAGCGTGGCAGTACAGAACACACCCGTAGATATCCCATCTGTGCCACAACAACAAACATCCAAAACGAAGCCAAATGATAACGAACATGATATTCGGCCGGCCGTTCTATGCTATTTATTAAGGTATAGAAGTAAGAATAAGTTAGAATTGAAAGTACTCTTAAAACAAAAACAAACTTTATTATTATGGAACTGCATTAAAACGTAGGATTAACACCGCTAATATGATTGCTTAAATCTGATAACATAATTTACTTATAGGCCAAACGAATCTTCGATGAATATGAGACAAAGGAAACGAAAAGTTTAAACTTTCAACAATTGCAAAGACTTGTTTTGTTGAAGGAAAATAAAATCTTTCATTGAAATTAAAAGTTTTAGAAGATCGGGGTGCAGAAAAGGAGCTAAGTTTGGACGAATATTAAAACATAAATTCATTATACTTATTTTTACTGAATTTATGTTTTTTTTTTAACTAACAATAAAACTTGAAAGTAACATAACAACTACGATCTCGAAAATATATTTAAAACTAAGTTATTTATAAATTTTTTTCTTGTTTTTCACAGAGCTTATAGTTATAGCTTTTATATTTTATGATGAATTAAAGCAACTGTTTTGCGGAGTTCCGATGCGCGGTTTTGCACTTTTCCCAAATCAGATATTTTTTCCAAAAAGTTAAATAAAGTGAAATCAAATTATTTAGTTTTAGATTAACTGGTAAAAATAAAAGGAATTACAAATACATGTATGTATGTATGTACATCTGTAAACATTTAGTTTAATAAATTCGAAATTAACTGTCTTTTTCTTTTTCCCGCTTCCAAAACTCTAGAATTGATTCGCACAGATTCGTCCCTTTCCGAATGCGGGGAGTCATTTGGCGTATCACTTTCATCAAAAATAAAATCATCTTTTAAAAACTTTGCAATATTATGCAAAACAAAACAGCTCGCTATGACCATTGGCATCAATTCTGTTGCTACTCTTACATTGTACTGCAAAATTGCAAACCGCTGTTTTACCTTACCGATACACCGCTTGATGATGCATCTTTCTTTCTTAAATATTCTATTATTGTTTAGTTCTGCTTCTGTTTGTGGGTTTCGAAATGGAGTCATTAGCCAAAGAGAGAGAATATAACCCTCATCTCCAAGGAGTAAGGCATTACTTTGAGCATTCCCCATGATCGTGTATATGCTACTATTCTTTAGCACCCGAGAGTCATGAACCGAACCTGGCCAGGATACATCCAAGCTAGTGAACTATTCCTTAGCATCGCATGTTGCTTGCACATTTATCGAATGGAAGCCCTTTATACATATGTACTCATCACTTTGCGAGGACGGTTTTTTTATTCTAATATGCGTGCAGTCAATGATGCCAATCGCAAACGGAAAACGATTTTTTGCTGCACATTGGTTTTGCGCAGCTCTGATTTCTTCATTTGTGGATGGAAATTGAATCCATTCATGAGCCCTCCCTGATAGATTCTGTGCCATTTCGCCAATCACTCTTCACACGGTGGTTTGATGAACTCCTATATCTTCCCCAATTCCACTTTGGAAGCCCGGAGCGGCACAAAACCTTAAAAATATACACATCGCTTCCCTGCTGGGAATCGCGCCACCCTTTCTTTCAGTACTTTTCCCAAGGAAATAGTTTGTCAGCCAGTCTACGTGCTCAAAATCAAACTGGTACATTTTTTTATATTCGCTTTGAATAGCGGTTTTTCTTGATTTATAAGTTTTTTTTTTGTCTAAGAGGAACAAAACGTTCGGCCATCTTTATACTGGTAAGCACGCGATTCAACTAAAGGGCAGTCTCACCTTTTTGTTAGATCGATCTCAAAAAAGTGTGCAACTTCTTGCTTTTATGCACACCAAAGTGAGCTCTAACTCACGAACATTTCATGACTTGAGTTCAAACTCGACATGTGAGATCTATCTCACGCGCCGAGTAAAAGCAAGCGAGTTCAACAATTTTTATGCATACCAAACCTACCTTTTACTCGAAAACTCGAGTCTGAGCAAATGTTCGCTTATTATGCATAAGGTCCATTATTAGAACATCATACAGTCCATTACTAGCCCATCGATCAACTTAAAACAAAATGTACGTGGTTGTTTGGTACTGCACATATTTTTTTTTTTTTTAATTTACGTGTTTTTCGTAAAAAGTGCACTCCGCGATAGATACAACAAAGGCAAAGTAAATGAAAATAATTTTCATGTTTACTAAGCACACAACGCCCTTTGACTATCGGGTAATTCCCCCCACCAGTGGTAATGGTTACCCGACACAGCTCAAGGCAGACAGTCAGTGAATTTTTTTTTAGTTTTTTCTTCACACACTCGTCACTGCACTGTGTACACCCCCGATTCGTCACATACGTTGACAAAAACCTTGCAACAGGAACCAGATTTTCACTTGGTTGATAACCTTAGTATATCTATCACGCAACACACTTTGTTAATCAGTTGCGAACTGAAATAATACCAAAAAGCCGAAAAATTAGCACTACGTTGTGTGGCTAGTGGCTTAACGCAATTGCTCACAAACACAATTTATACTGATCGCTTTATATTATATGGCCTGTATTTTTTCAGCGTTTTTATAATAAATAATTAAAATTGTAATTTTCCACATTGAGTTGGATAAACAAATTTATTTTCTTATATTGGGAAGGATACCCTGGTTGGCTACTCTGGGATAGCGCTCATTTCACATTGTTTTGTATACACATTAAATCCGCATTAGGATTTCTATTTGTGTTTCAAATCTCGAGGTTGACACATTATATCCACATCGGGATTACATCTGCGTTTTTAAAACTTTTTTAGACACGCTAAGTTTTCAGAAAATATTTCTATCTGTGTCTAACACACCTTTTAGACACATTAAATATTTGCAGACGATTTCTCTTCTCTGCACTGCACAACACTTTACACACATTAAATCCTCGTCAGGATTTCTATCTGTGTTTAATATCACTTTGTACACATCAGATTTTCTTCAGGATTTCTATCTGTGCTGCATATCACTACATACATAATAAATTCTCCTCAGGATTTCAATCTGTATTTTATATCACATTATGCACACTAAATCCTCGTCAGGATTAATATCTGTGTTTATTTCTATATCACTGTATAGATATTAAATCGTCTTCAGGATTTCTATCTGTGGTTTACATAATTAAATCCTCGTGAGGATATCTATAAGTGTTTAATATCACTGGTTACACATTACATTCACGTCAAGATCTACATCTGATTCAAAATTTTGCTTATCGCACTAAATTCACATAAGGATTTCTATCTGTGTTAACATGTTCAATCAGATCAGAATTTCAATCCGTATGTTTTTGAAGATTCTATTTAGATACAATTCAATCTCAGCAGTATTGATGGCTGTACACCTAAAAAAAAACACTTATAGTTTTTGCTGCGGTTGCATATACACCAATGCAACTAAGTCGTTTACCTCCAAGATCGACACCTTTGAAGAAATAAGATATTCAAATTAATAAAATCAATGGAGAATTATATTAGATCGGCTGATTCCATAGTCGAGTTTGAACAAGACTTCAGCTCCACCCCGGCCGAATCCCGGAACAAGCACACCCTTGCACTACTGCAAGAGGAGCTAAGGGCACTATGGAAGAAGACCAAGTCTACATATGAAAGTCTTCTCAGCAATCCTGAGCTGTCCAAAGAGGAACTCAGCTCGCTAAGAAGAAAGAATAAAACTCCTTTCGCATGCTACCTACAATGCATGTCTGCTGTGGCTGCGGAGGTCGAAACTATCACCCCACAGCCGGCAAAAGATGAAGCGAAAGATGAAAACTCTTCGCCCCGAGGACATAAAATGCGGCTACCAGTAGTATGTAAATGCCGGTTCCAGCTCAAATGATGCAAGGAAAAATGGTGCAAGGAAAAGTATATACACACCGACACACAACACACATATATATACAGCAAAACAATTTCGTTGCCTACTTTTAGGCGCACACGTTCTTAAGCTTAAAGCTTTTTGTTTCTGTTCTGGCCGATGTATAAAATAAAGCTTAGAACTTTTAGCTTTTAGCAGAGCTTTGCCATTCGGGAGAGGATCGTTAAATGGGGGCGCTACATTTTTAAAGGGCCGCAAATTTTTAAATGTCTCCTCATATTTCTAATGAGTCCTAGACTTCACCCGAGACGTTTTAAAGAGTCCCAAAGATTTTTAATCGAGCGAATGCTCCCCAATCCCTCCACCACCCCTATTTTTTCTCGTCTACAAAAAGTAGCAGTTGGACACCTTTAGTACCGCCCAATCCCAACCCCCAACCCCCACATACTGATGCTGGTCCATATATATAGGCATGTGAGAATTTGATAATTAACTAAAGGGCATCTTAATATTGAACTCATGATTTTCCATTATTGAACATTTTATTTGTCTTTTTATTAGGGTATAAGTTTGTATTTACATACTTACACATATGTTTGTTTGATTGTAAATTTGTGTACACATGCTGATGCTGGTCCATATATATATATATATATATATGCATGCGAGAATTTCATAATTAACTAAAGGTTATCTATTTTTTTTTTTTTTTGGGGCTAAGATACTTGGCTTGGATATCATAAGTGGTTTCAGGCTCTGGATCAGGGACTGATATCAGTCTTAGACCGGCCATAGTGACGAATGTCACGCGTGATTAGTTATCACGTCCTGCACGAGGTGCCCCTGCTTCTACTGATAATGGCGGATCTAGAGAGGACAACTCGATAAAACCCGCACCCCTTGAGTTATTGTGCCGAGCTCAGGGGAGGGAGAGTCAAGATCGGTACACAACGGTGACGAACTGGACTGTTTTAGGACTTTGATTTCACATCACATTTTGACTTGATGACATTGGGCTGGTAGGTGCGGTATTCTGCCACTTTAGTAGGTCGGGGTGAAACCCTACCAAAATGGCTGGTAGGCTAATGCTGCACCTGCCCACGTCCCGTTAAAACCGTGGCGGGCCTCAAGGTACGTTCCGGCTCCGTCGCCGTTAAGTTGGTGGTGTAGGTGCGGTTGAAGATTTTCCCGCTTCGCGTCCGGTCTGGCTCTGAACGCATTACTCATAAGGTAATGCGTCAACCCTCGCGTGGCCTCCCTGCGTAGCATAGATAACCACGAGATCGTTAAAGGGCGACTACACAATCGGCTCCGGATAGCGGCCTTGAGGGGGGACTTTTTTTTTTTTAGAATGGACAATACTAATACGAATCCGCCAAGGATGGGGTGCGGAAGAAGAGCGCTTTTGATGGAAATCCGTCAAATCAATCTTCAGCACTCTAAGGCGGCTTCCGCAAATTTGTTGCTCTGCCTTGAAAAAGGCGGAGTGGATATAGTCCTTGTCCAGGAGCCGTGGCTGAGTAGTAACGGCAGTAAGATTTCTGGATTAAGGACTGGAAAATTCAACACCTTGGTGCATGGGGAGGCAAGTAGGCCTAGATCCTGTGTGCTTGTTAAAAAAGAGATTAAAGCTTTTATTCTCTCTAATTTCAGCAATGCTGACGTAACCACGGTCTGCCTCGAGCGAGGAAGTAATGAAATGTGGGTGGTCTCAGCGTACATGCCCCATGGGGACGTAGTGGGACCACCACCTGCGATACTGGGTGAAATCACCGCTGAAGCAAGGCGGAGAGGTGTTGGCGTGATCATCGGTGCCGATGCAAATGCCCATCATAGCATTTGGGGAAGCTCGGATACCAACACTAGAGGTGAGTCTTTATTTACTTTTATTGTAGATGAGGGACTTTGTATATGTAATAGGGGGAATGACCCGACTTTTATTACTGCGTTAAGGGAGGAGGTCCTGGACCTCACCCTGGTTAATAGAGAACTGGAAGGTCGGATATCTGGATGGAGGGTTCTCAACGAGCACTCCTTCTCTGATCACCGATATATTCAGTTCTCAGTGAACGAAGAACGTCCCGGTAAAATATCTTTTAGGAACCCTAAAAGTACTAACTGGGACTTGTATTGTAGGAAGCTGGGAGAGCTACTGCCTGCGGTGCCTATCATTAGTTCCGGCCTGTCCGAATCTGAGATAGACGTTCTGGTGGAAAACTTCACCTCGGCAAGCAATAGCGCCTTTCAGCTGTCCTGCCCATTGAAAACTTACAGGGGGAAGGGCAAGCCGCCCTGGTGGTCGGATTCTCTTGACGACCTAAGAGCGTCCAGTCGGCGGCTCTTCAACAGAGCCAGGAGGAGTAAATTACCCTCGGACTGGGAGCTCTATAAGGTGAGTCTGGGGATTTATAAATATGAAATAAGGATAGCCAAGCGAGATGCATGGCGAAGCTTCTGCGAAAACGTAGAAGGCTGCAATGAATCCGCGAGATTTAGAAAAATACTCTCTAGGAACCCCGCTCCTCTGGGGTATCTGAGAGATGATGGTGGGGACTGGTCGATGAGTAGCGAGGAGTCCCTAAGGCTTTTACTGGACAATCATTTTCCCGATGTCCCAGTTGCGCAGGGATCTTCGCCTGCATGGTCGGCGGTCGTTGGCCATGCAGAAGTGCCTGCCATTCCAATACGGGAAAGTCAGATAACCTGGGCTATAGGGTCGTTCAAGCCCTATAAGTCTCCGGGCCAGGATGGAATCATTCCTGCGCAGCTTCAAAGGTCTTTGGGGATTTCCTGCCGCTGGTTGGCCATCATATATACTAACTGCCTCAGGCTTAACTATATCCCGAAGTCTTGGCACACGGTTAGGGTTATTTTCATTCCGAAGGCCGGCAGAAGCTCTCATGTATCACCTAAGGATTTCAGGCCAATCAGTCTCTCGTCGTTTCTTCTTAAAACGTTTGAGCGGTTGATTGACCTGTACCTACGGGAAAGGATACCTCGGGGGTTACTGTCGGCTTCACAACATGCGTACTGCAAGGGCAGATCGACGGAAACGGCTCTCCATTCGATTGTAAAGCAAATAGAGGGGTCCCTAGAACACAAAGAGTATGCTCTGGGTGCCTTTCTAGACATCGAGGGAGCTTTTAACAATGTCTTACCGGGGTCAATCGAAAGAGCTCTGGTGGGTTTAGGAGTCGAGGCGGCTCTGGTTGAATTTATTAGCAAACTTCTATGCGGCAGAATTGTCGCAGCGGAGTGGGGAGGGGCCATAATTAAGAGGAAGGTGTGCAGGGGCACGCCACAGGGGGGTGTCCTATCTCCTCTCCTCTGGGTTGTGGTAGTCAACGAGCTTCTTGTGGAGCTGGAAGCCAATGGTTGTCGGGTGGTTGCCTATGCAGATGACCTCGCTATCCTAGTCAGAGGCAAATTTCTGGGCGCCCTGCGCGATGTTCTTCAGGGCTACCTGGATACTGTGGCTAGGTGGGCTGAATCATGTGGATTGGCGGTCAACCCGGGAAAAACGGAATTGGTCCTTTTCACAAGAAGATATAAGGTGCCCGATTTCAGAACTCCCTCGATTGGAGGGGTACCGTTGGTACTTTCTGATAGGGTTAAATATTTGGGGATTGTTTTGGACAAGAAACTGTCCTGGAGACCCAATGTGGAAGATCGGGCCAGGAAGGCCGCCATTGCCTTGTACTGCTGCAGAGGAGCTATCGGAAAGAGATGGGGACTCTCGCCAAGAATAGTACACTGGCTTTATGAGATGGTGGTCAAACCGATTCTGCTATATGGGGTGCTGGTATGGTGGAAAGCACTGGACACGGCGAGCACCTCCAAAATGTTAGTGTCAGTGCAACGGACGGCGCTGATCGGTATCAGTGGCGCTCTCAGAACAACGCCTACCTTGGCACTGAACGTCATGCTGAACATATACCCAGTAGATATTGCGGGAAAGGCGGCCGCGGCAAGGTCGTTGGTCAGGCTTCGTGATATGGGATATAGACTTTCTGACCGCGGACACTCTAGCCTTCTTACCAGTTTCGACTTCATCCCGGACAGAACGGACAACTGTATGCCGATAACAGCTCCCTATACAACCTTCACCCCAGTTATGCCAGAGAGAGAGGATTGGGGAAGAGGAATTATCTGGGGCATGGGACCGGTTAACTTGTTCACGGATGGGTCAAAGCTGGATGGAAAGGTTGGTGGGGGGGTCTTTTGTCAAGAGCTAAATTTAAGCCGCAAGTTTAAGTTGGCTGATCACTGCAGTGTATTCCAAGCGGAAATTGCTGCGATTAAGGATGCGGTGGATGGAATGCAATCCAGTGCTACCACGGTTAGGGAATTTAACATTTACTCTGATAGCCAATCGGCTATCAAGGCCTTGAGCTCAACTACAGTGCGATCGAGGGTGGTCTGGGAGTGCCTGACCTCGCTTGCGATTGCATCGAATTATTTTACAATTAAGATTATCTGGGTCCCGGGCCATAGTGATATCCCGGGTAACTGTCAAGCGGATCTCTTAGCCCGCATCGGTACAACTGAACCGGATGAAGATGGCTGTAGGGACTTCGGGATCCCGCTGGCCACCTGTGGATTGCTCCTCCATAGCTGGGCCTCGAATCAGCTCAGCAAACGTTGGGCGGATACCACGTCTTGCAGGGTAGCAAGATCTTTCTGGCCGAAAGTGGATGGCAGGAGGTCTGCTGAAATAATTGGGTTCACTAAGGCTCACCTATCAATGGTCATTGGGGTTTTGACAGGGCACTGTCCCATGGGTATCCATGCGGTACGTCTCAATATACTGGAAACTCCATCCTGCTGCAGCTGTATGGAGGATGATGAGGTGGAATCACCAAATCACTTTATGCTTGATTGTCCAGCTTTTGCCAGAATTAGGCGAAAGTACTTCGGTCGCGACTCACTTGGATCTCCCGAGGATATATCCAAAGTTGAGATCGGTATCATTCGGAGCTTTATCGTTGCTACCCAACGATTCTCTAAGTAGCTGGATCTAGGTCACCGTTATTTTTGGTGTATGTGGTATCACAACGGACCTTCGTGTTGTCCAAGTGAGCTATCCTTATCAGGGCAGCTACCACCTAACCTATCCTATCCTAAAGGTTATCTTAATATTGAACTTATAATTTTCTTGTTTTGCATTTTAATAAAACACGTTCTCACATTGATTACAACCATTTGGGCTCGTTTGGTCTTTTATTAGATTGGGTATGATGAAAGATGAATGTAATGGGAAGTTAATAAAAGAGTTTATAGGTTTAAGAGCAAAAATGTATTCATTTAAAATTGATAACGATATAAATGAATCTAAAAAAATTAAGGGAATAAAAAAGTGTGTAACTTCTACACTGAGTTTAAGTGATTTTAGAAGATGTTTATTCGAAAAGAAATTGTAGTTTGACTCAATGTATATTTTTAGATCAAAATGTCATGAATTGTATACACAAGAAATAAATAAAGTAACCTTAAATTTTTAGATGATAAGAGATTTGTAAAAAATATTGGAATTAATACCTACGCTTGGGAATGTTTGTATAAGAGAAAAAATCGAAACATGCTGATAAGAAGCCTTAACTGATCAACATTGAAACATATATATATGTCCATGTGCATATGTATATATATGCATGTGAGAATTTCATAAAACCGCAAATAAATATGAAGACTAAACATTTTGTTTATCTTCTTATTAGTTTGTAAGTTTGTGTACCTGCATTTAGGCGCAAACGTTCTAGCTGATCTATAAGAAAAAGCTTGGAAGAGCTTAGAAGTTCATCAGTGCAGGAGAGTATCGACCTCAGATTTTAAATGGGGGGCTCCAAATTTTAAAAGGGTCCATATTTCTAAAGTATATAAGTGTGGGCGAAATATAAAAATTCTTTTTATCCCCAATTATACTTTACCTGTCTGTGCTTAACGTATAAAAAGCCTACCATTACAAAGATATTTCTTTATTAATTTTCATAATGTTTGCGGCAGTAGATGTTCAAGGCTTTAAAGCATACGATAATAGATTTATTGTAAAGGAAATAGCTGTGGTCTTCAACAATGAAGAATTCAATTGTTTCCACATAAAAGCTCCATTTGAATTTTCGGATCTGAGTAAGGAAAGCCAACGACAAGCTAATTTGTTAATGTTACACCACCATAATTTATTATGGTCCTATGGAAGCGATAGTTTTAAATCTGTAAAAAACTATTTGATGTCAACATTGAAGAACATAAAAGTTTATGTTAAGGTGCAAGAAAAAAAATGTATGGATAGCAGAGTTTCTCCAAAAGCAGGTGTTTAACATTGAAGAGGAGAGTACAGGATGGATGGAATGAATCTCTCTAGATTATATAGTTTACACCCAGATGTTGTGCGTTGTCAGTATCATTTTCATACTAATTGTAATGTGAAAATCAACCAACGACAAATTCGTTGTGCTTTAAAATCAGCATATATTTTGTTCAAATACATATCGGGTAGTAATTTAAGTTTATAATGAAACAAAATAGAATTAGAAATCTTAATTTTAGTGTTTTTATTTTAAAAGGGTGGGAAGAAGAAGAAAAGTAAGTATATAAATACATTGTTTTCCAATGTTAACCTCATTTTAAATAGACGTAAGCAAAGGGATATATCACAATGAATTTTAAATTTTATATCTCATTATTATTATTATTATTTGTTTTCAAAACTACCTACGGAGCACCATTTTGGGAAAACCTAGATAGTAATGCGCTTGCGATAAACCAAAACTCGAAAAGTATTCAATTTAATTTAAAATTACCCAATAGTAATGATATTTTATCAATCAATATTTCATTATTAGTACTAAAACAAAGTGAGCCTCTTTAAACGAATGACGAAGAAGAAATTGAAGTGTTGTCAACGATTCTATTATTTTCACCATCCACAACAATCGCACTACCATCTAAAGGTGATTTTTCAACCGAAGGGAAGCCTATGAGAACTTTTACTATAGATGAAGCTATAGAGGCATTTCGTAGAGAGCTCATTGAAAAGGAATCTGATATTGGAGGAATCATTGAGGCAAAACAAGCATTTTATCGACATTTTAAATTGGAACATGATAATTTTGATCTACCAATTCGTTGTACTTATGATAGTAGATACATGGTTTGAATATCGTGAAATTGAAACTGAACGAATTCTTAGTAATGGTGATATTGAAAAGATTCTAGCCCAGGATACTTCATTTAAAAGACCACATATAGAAATAATTGATGTGAAAAACTATAGACAAACATATAATATGATCATTGTATAATGTGACTCACACATGTATAGATAAAAATAAAAAATAAAAAACCAATATGAAATTAGCTGATTTAATAAAAATTTTACTTATTTGCCTGTTTCACTTAAGTTATGGAACAAGTTATCCCTATAACCCTATAATCAATTTATGAATCAAGAACAAAATATAAACAGCTTTAGAAATTTTGAAAATAGTAATCAGACTAGTTTTGAATACAATATTCCAAACACTTCATTGCGTTTCAAAATAAATGTAAAAATTCAATGGTTAGATCAGAGCTTTCCTGAGCTCAACCCATCATTATTAAAAACAACAGCAACAACAACAACAACGCAGAGCCCTGGGGGATCTTTTAGACCAACTATCTGCGATCAAAGGGGTGAGTCACATGGTGTGAAAAAAACTGAGGGGCTATTGACAATTTTAAAGAATTACTATTTAAAAAAGAAAAAAGAATAGGAGGCATTCTTCAAAGCCCAGAGGTTTTTCATAGACATTTCAACTTAGTTTACGATAATTGTGAAATACGAATTAAATGCTCTTATTACAGCAATTATATACAGCGTACTTTAAATATCTATTGCTTTGAATTTCCGGAATACAATACGGAGACATTACGTAAGCTATCGCCATAAAGGTGGACCAGGGATGACTCTAGAATGCGTTTGTACAATATGGGTATCAAATGAAAGGTGTTAATGAGTATTTTAAAAGGGAGTGGGCCTTAGTTCTATAGGTGGACGCCTTTTCGAGATATCGCCATAAAGGTGGACCAGGCGTGACTCTAGAATTTGTTTGTACGATATGGGTATCAAATGAAAGGTGTTAATGGGTATTGTAAAGGGAAGTGGGCCTTAGTTCTATAGGTGGACGCCTTTTCGAGATATAGCCATAAAGGTGGACCAGGGGTGACTCTAGAATGCGTTTGTACAATATGGGTATCAAATGAAAGGTGTTAATGAGTATTTTAAAATGGAGTGGGCCTTAGTTCTATAGGTGGACGCCTTAGTTTGTTAGTTAGTTAGGTGGACCAGGGGTGACTCTAGAATTTGTTTGTACGATATGGGTATCAAATTAAAGGTGTTAAAGAGTATGTTAAAAGGGAGTGGGCCTTAGTTCTATAGGTGGATGCCTTTTCGGGATATCGTTATAAAGGTGGACCAGGCCTCATCCTAGAATGCGTTAGTACAATATGGGTATGAAACGAAATGTTATAATGAGTATTTTAAAAGGAAGTGGGCCTTAGTTATATAGGGGGACGCCTTTTCGAGATATCGCCATAAAGGTGGACCAGGGGTGACTCTATAATGTGTTTGTACGATATGGGTATCAAATTAAAGGTATTAATGAGGGTTTTAAATGGAGTGGTGGTAGCTGTATTGTGAAGGCGTTTTCGAGATATCGAACAAAATGTGGACCAGGGTGACCCAGATCATCATATGTCGGATACCGTTAATTTATTTATATATGTAATATCACGAACAGTATTCCTGCCAAGATTCCAAGGGCTTTTGATCTCGCCCTGCAGAACTTTTTCATTTTATTTTACTTAATATGGAAGGTGCCACACCCATTTTACAAAGTTTTTTTCTTAACCCTTTCGCCCCTACTGGGACAATACGTCCAAGCAAACTTCAAATATGTGTATAACTTTTAATTTTTATCCAACTACGCATTGAAATGTGCCCAATAAAACCTTTAAGCCTTCTTTGATGATCAGTAACCGCATTCCGTCATTATTTGCATCAAATTTCCCGTTACGCAATATTTTGCACAGACATGTCGCGAAATTTCATCAGTAACGCGTTGTATTTCAGTGTGAAACATCTATCTGGTACCATTTTTATTAATGCTATACCGGTTGCTGTAAAATTTAGGTGTGAATAAATATTATTCCTTCGAAACTGGAAAGAAATTGTAATGAAAAAAGTAAGTTTTTTATATTTATAACTGCACTGGGACATATAATCCCAATAATGCATTTGTGTGGGATAATAATATCCCAATATTTGTTTATACCTTTAGATGTGCACAAATTTTTGGCCCTTTCGGTATTATTGGGACTTATTCATCCCACCTATAAATGTTAATAAAGGTTATTGGGATTAAATATCCCAGGATAACGGTAAAGATTCAGGTATGCCAAACATCTTATATTTTAGTCATATTACAAGATTAGCTGTCGTAATGACAAAAACACCGCCTGATTTCGAAAAAAAACTCAGGGGTGAAAGGGTTAAGTTATATTTTGCGTCAATAAACCAATCCAATTACCATGATGTATCCCTTTTTTCGTATTTGGTATAGAATTATGGCATTTTTTTCATTTTTCGTAATTTTCGATATCGAAAAAAAGGGCGTGGTCATAGTCGGATTTCGGGAATTTTTTATACCAATACAAAGTGAGTTCAGATAATTACGTGAACTGAGTTTAGTAAAGATATATCGATTTTTGCTCAAGTTATCGTGTTAGAGGCCGAGCGGAAGGACAGACGGTCGACTGTGTATAAAAACTGGGCGTGGCTTCAACCGCGTTCCCCGATTTTGCTAATTTTTTTTAAGCATACATATAGAAATAGCAGTAACGTTCCTGCCAAAACTACTAATTTACCTTCTTTTAAAAGTGGGCGGTGCCAAGCCCATTGTCCAAAATTTTAAAAATTTTCTATTTTGCGTCATACGTTCAACTCACCTACCAAGTTTCATCGCTTTATCCGTCTTTGGTAATGAATTATCGCACTTTTTCGATTTTTCGAAATTTGCGATATCGAAAAAGTGGGCGTGGTTATAGTCCGATATCGTTCGTTTTAAATATCGATCTGAGATGAGTGCCCAAGAACCTACATACATGGCTCAAACAAAATTTTTTTCGATACTGATGATTTTGATATATGAAAGTCTATATCTATCTCGATTCCTTTATACCTGTACAACCAACCGGTATCCAGTCAAAGTTAATATACTCTGTGAGCTCTGCTCAACTGCGTATAAAAATAGGTAGGTACTTTGTGTGAGGATGCAAAGCTTCACGTTTTTTGTGGTCTGCATGTAAAAACTATGACTACGAATCACGTATTTCAAATTATATGACGTAAACGTAACTATTTGATGAAATTTGATGAATTTTGAAGCTTCTAGCCGCAAAAAAGGGGCAAAAATTACAGTTTATATGAAGTATATAATATATATACCACCGATCTCTATGATTTTTTCAGACAACAATATGTGCTATATACGTAAGCATTTGATGGAATTTGAAGCTTCTAGCTGTTAAAACGGGGCAGAAATTGCGCAAAGTTTCTTATCTGAACAATCAGTTGTATGAGATATACTATGTATATCACCGATCTCACTGATTTTTTCAGACATCAATATATGCTAAACACGTAAGCATTTGGTGAAATTTGAAGCTTCCAGCTGTTAAAATGGGGCCGAAATCGCAAAAAAAAAATATATATATACTATATATACCATCATATATATATTATATATATCACCGATCTCTATGATTTTTTGACACAACAATATATACTATATACGTAAGCAATCGGTAAAATTTGAAGCTTATAGCTGTTAAAATGGGGTAGAAATTGCGAAAAGTTTCTTATCTGAACAATCGGTTGTATGAGATATATACTATATATACAACCGATCTCTATGATTTTTTCAGACAACAACATATGCTATATACGTAACCATTCATTGAAATTTGAAGCCTCTAGCTCTGGAAATAGGGCAGTTATTACGAAAAGTTTCTTATCTGAACAATCGGTTGTGGGGGATATATACTATATATATGACTGATCTCATCATTTTTTTCAGGCAACAGTACGTGCAATATACGAAATTATATGGTGAAGTTTGAAGCTTCAATCTGTTAAATTGAGTAAGATATGACAAAAATCCTCTTTTTCTGAAAAATCGGTTGTATGGAGGATATATGCTCTAGTGGTCCCATCCGGCCGGTTCCGACAAATGTATAATCGGGCACCCAAATACACCCGCTCACCAAATTTTATCAAGATATCTCAAAAATTGAGGGACTAGTTGCATACAAACAGACATACGGACAGACGGACATGGATAAATCAACTCAGCTCTTCACCCTGATTATTCCGGTATACTTAAGGGGGGTCTATCTATTTTCCTTTAAGGACTTACAATTTTGGGTTTCGTGACGAAATTAATATACCATTTCGTTTTCATGAAAGATATAAAAAGAGCACGATTGCATACACATACCAAATTAATCTTAGAACTTTAATAATAGTGATATTTAAAAAAGATATTAGCTTCATTTATGGAAAAAGGGTATAACTCTCTAATAAAATTTTTCAGTAGTGAAGCATCGAAATGGTATGAAAATATATTCAATGTCGTAGACCAGAAAGAACTGAAAAACAAGTAAGGAAGGCTAAGTTCGGGTGTAACCCAACATTACATACTCAGTTGAGAGCTATGGAGACAAAGTAAGGGAAAATCACCATGTAGGAAAATTAACCTAGGGTAACCCTGGAATGTGTTTGTATGACATGTGTATCAAATGGATGGTATTAAACAGTATTTTAAGAGGGCCATGGTTCTATAGGTGGACGCCATTTAGGGATATCGCCATAAAGGTGGACCAGGGCTGACTCTAGAATTTGTTTGTACGATACGGGTATCAAATGAAAGGTGTTAATGAGTATTTTAATAGGGAGTGGGCCTTAGTTCTATAGGTGGACACCTTTTCGAGATATCGCCATAAAGGTGGACCAGGGGTGACTCTAGAATGCGTTTGTGCAATATGGTTATCAAATGAAAGGTGTTAATGAGAGTTTTAAAGGGGAGTCGGCTTTAGTTCTATAGGTGGATGCCTTTTCGGGATATCGTTATAAAGGTGGACCAGGGTTGACTCTAGAATGCGTTGGTACAATATCGGTATCAAACGAAAGGTTATAATGAGTATTTTATAAGGGAGTGGGCCTTAGTTCTATAGGTGGACGCCTTTTCGAGATATCGTCATAAAGGTGGACCAGGGGTGTTTGTACGATATGGGTATCAAATTAAAAGTATTAATGAGGGTTTTAAATTAGAGTGGTGGTAGTTGTATATGTGAAGGCGTTTTTGAGATATCGACTAAAATGTGGACCAGGGTGACCCAGACCATCATCTGTCGGGTACCGTTAATTTTTTTATATATGTAATACCACGAACAGTATTCCCGCCAAAATTCCAAGGGCTTTTGATCTCGCCCTGCAGAACTTTTTCATTTTATTTTACTTAATATGGAAGGTGCCACACCCATTTTACAAAGTTTTTTTCATAAGTGATATTTTGCGTCAATAAACCAATCCAATTACCATGTTTTATCCCTTTTTTCGTATTTGGTATAGAATTATGGCATTTTTTTCATTTTTCGTAAATTTCGAAAGTGGGCGTGGTCATAGTCGGATTTCGGCCATTTTTTATACCAATACAAAGTGAGTTCAGATAATTACTGAGTTTAGTAAAGATATATCGATTTTGGCTCAAGTTATCGTGATAGCGGCCGAGCGGAAGGACAGACGGTCGACTGTGTATAAAAACTGGGCGTGGCTTAAACCGATTTCGCCCTTTTTCACAGAAAACCGTAACCGTTCTAGGGTCTTAGCCCCTACCAAATTTCACAAGGATTGGTAAATTTTTGTTCGACTTATGGCATTAAAAGTATGCTAGACAAATTAAATGAAAAAGGGCGGAGCCGCGCCCATTTTGAAAATTTCTTCTATTTTTGTATTTTGTTGCTCCATATCATTACTGGAGTTGAATGTTGACATAATTTACTTATATACTGTAAAGATATTAACTTTTATTTTAAATTTGACTTTAATAAATTTTTTTTAAGTGGGCGTGGTCGTTCTCCGATTTTGCTAATTTTTATTAAGCATACATATAGAAATAGCAGTAACGTTCCTGCCAAATTTCATCATGATATCTTCAACGACTGCAAAACTTCTAAATTACCTTCTTTTAAAAGTGGGCTGTGCCACGCCCATTGTCCAAATTTTACATATTTTTTATTCTGCGTCATATGTTCAACTCACATACCAAGTTTCATCGCTTTATCCGTTTTTGGTAATGCATTATCGCACTTTTTCGATTTTTCGAAATTTTCGATATCGAAAAAGTGGGCGTGGGTATAGTCCGATATCGTTCGTTTTAAATAGCGATCTGAGATGAGTGCCCAGGAACCTACATACCAAATTTCATCAAGATACCTCAGAATTTACTAAAGTTACCGTGTTAACGGACGGACGGACGGACGGACATGGCTCAATCAAATTTTTTTTCGATACTGCTGATTTTGATATATGGAAGTCTATATCTATCTCGATTCCTTTATACCTGTACAACCAACCGTTATCCAATCAAGGTTAATATACTCTGTGAGCTCTGCTCAACTGAGTATAATAAAAGAATTGAAGTGGTTTCAAAAACGACTAAGCAGACAGAGAACTCCATTGTTAAAAATACAAAAAGCTTAAAAATGATAAAAGTGGTAAAAAAATTGCTAAAAATAACAAACGGAAATAACAAAAAGTTATAAGCACATCTAAATAATAGAATATAATGTATTTAACAATGGTTATTAATGTATCTACTATTTCGTTTAATAAAGTATATCAATCAAAATATTTGATATTCGATCTATGGAATAACAGTATAACTCAAAAAAAAAAGAAATCATCCATTTTCTAATAAAATTATGTATATATAAAATCTGTTACTTTTTCTTATCAAAGAATCATACTATCTAAAATTCTACCAAGTAGGATTATTATAAATTTATTTTTACCTGCATTGTTAAGTTTTTTTAAGGTTGATTCTTGAGTTATACCGTTATTCCACACATCCCCTCAATTATAAAGAAAAAAAAACAAGTAAGGAAGGCTAAGTTCGGTTGTAACCGAACATTACATACTCAGTTGAAAGCTGTGGAGACAAAGTAAGGGAAAATCACCATATTGTAAAAAGAACCTAGGGTAACCCTGGAATGTGTTTGTATGACATGTGTATCAAATGGAAGGTATTAAAGAGGTTTTTAAGAGGAAATGGACCACAGTTCTATAGATGGACGCCATTTAGGGATATCGCCATAAAGGTGGACCAGGCCTGACTCTAGAATTTGTTTGTACGATATGGGTATCAAATGAAAGGTGTTAATGATAATTTTAAAAGAGAGTGGGCCTAAGTTCTATAGATGGACGCCGTTTCGAGATATCGCCATAAAGGTGGACCAGGGGTGACTCTAGAATTTATTTTGTACGATATGGGTATCAAATGAAAGGTATTAATGAGTATTTTAAAAGGGCGTGGGCATAAGTTCTATAGATGGACGCCGTTTCGAGATATCGCCATAAAGGTGGACCAGGGGTGACTCTAGAATTTATTTTGTACGATATGGGTATCAAATGAAAGGTATTAGTGAGTATTTTAAAAGGGCCTGGGCCTAAGTTCTATAGATGGACGCCGTTTCGAGATATCGCCATAAAGGTGGACCAGGGGTGACTCTAGAATTTATTTTGTACGATATGGGTATCAAACGAAAGGTGTTAATGCGTATTTTAAAAGGGCGTGGGCCTTAGTTCTTAAGGTGGACGCCTTTTCGAAATATCGCCATAAAGGTGGACCAGGGGCGACTCTAGAATTTGTTTGTACGATATGGGTATCAAATGAAAGGTGTTAATGAGTATTTTAAAAAGGAGTGGGCCTTAGTTCTATATGTGGACGCGTTTTCGAGATTTCGCCATAAACGTGGACCAGGGGTGACTCTAGAATTTGTTTGTACTATATGGGTATCAAATGAAAGGTGTTAATGAGTATTTTAAAAGGGCGTGGGCCTTAGTTCTTAAGGTGGACGCCTTTTCGAAATATCGCCATAAAGGTGGACCAGGGGTGACTCTAGAATGTGTTTGTACGATATGGGTATCAAATTAAAGGTATTAATGAGGGTTTTAAAAGGGAGTGGCCCTTAGTTGTATATGTGAAGGCGTTTTCGAGATATCGACCAAAATGTGGACCAGGGTGATCCAGAACATCATCTGTCGGGCACCGCTAATTTATTTATATATGTAATACCACGAACAGTATTCCTTCCAAGATTCCAAGGGCTTTTGATTTCGCCCTGCAAAACTTTTTCATTTTCTACTTAATATGGTAGGTGCCACACCCATTTTACCAAGTTTTTTTCTAAAGTTATATTTTGCGTCAATAGACCAATACAATCACCATGTTTCATCCCTTTTTTCGTATTTGGTATATAATTATGGCATTTTTTTCATTTTTCGTAATTTTCGATATCGAAAAAGTGGGCGTGGTCATAGTCGGATTTCGGCCATTTTTTACACCAATACAAAGTGAGTTCAGATAAGTACGTCAACTGAGTTTAGTAAAGATATATCGATTTTTGCTCAAGTTATCGTGTTAAAGGCCGAGCGGAAGGACAGACGGTCGACTGTGTATAAAAACTGGGTGTGGCTTCAACCAATTTCGCCCTTTTTCACAGAACACAGTTACCGTCCTAGAATCTAAGCCTCTACCAAATTTCACAAGGATTGGTAAATTTTTGTTCGACTTATGGCATTAAAAGTATCCTAGACAAATTAAATGAAAAAGGGCGGAGCCACGCCCATTTTGAAATTTTCTTTTATTTTTGTATTTTGTTGCACCATATCATTACTGGAGTTGAATTTTGACATAATTTACTTATATACTGTAAAGATATTAACTTTTCTTTTAAAATTTGAATTTAAAAGAAATTTTTTTAAAAAGTGGGCGTGGTCGTTCTCCGATTTTGCTAATTTTTATTAAGCAGGCATATAGTAATAAGTGTAACGTTCCTGCCAAATTTCATCATGATATCTTCAACGACTGCCAAATTACAGCTTGCAAAACTTCTAAATTACCTTCTTTTAAAAGTGGGCGTTGCCACGCCCATTGTCCAAAATTTTACTAGTTTTCTATTCTGCGTCATAAGTTCAACTCACCTACCAAGTTTCATCGCTTTATCCGTATTTGCTCAGGAATTATCGCACTTTTTCGATTTTTCGAAATTTTCGATATCGAAAAAGTGAGCGTGGTTATTGTCCGATATCGTTAATTTTAAATAGCGATCTGAGATGAGTGCCCAGGAACCTACATACCAAATTTCATTAAGATACCTCAAAATTTACTCAAGTTATCGTGTTAACGGACAGACGGACGGACGGACGGACGGACATGGCTCAATCGAATATTTTTTCTATACTGATGATTTTGATATATGGAAGTCTATATCTATCTCGATTCCTTTATACCTGTACAACCAACAGTTATCCAATCAAAGTTAATATACTCTGTGAGCTCTGCTCACCTGAGTATAAAAAAAACACCAGCAACGACCACAATAAATTTTGGCGACAGCTTGTATCCATTTTGCGCTAGTCATATATCTTGGTAACACAAGTAACATACAACACCGGCGGAGGGAGGAGCTTTTCCAACAACACATTTAGTTATATTATGATTGTTGTATATTTTGTATATATTATTACTTTTATTTAGATATTAGGGGGACTCATGAAAGCATATAAACTTATAAGGTGTAAAATTATATCCATTTACACACGCTGTTGTATGAACGCACCTAGAAATACTCTTTATAAACTTGATTGTTTATCAGCTGTATTATTGCCAAACAAACACTTTTTGATTGTTATACAAATTAAAAAATGACAAGATTAAGTGAAAAATCAAAACTAAAACGTCTTTACTAAGATATTCTAGTAAATGACTTGCTGATGTTGGAGATTTCTGATGAAAATGCCTGCTGTAAAATCTGCAAGGTTGCATTCCTTTGAGTTTACCGCGTTTACACAATGAAATGGGCGCGTAAATTTATACAAATTGTGTAAATGATTTTTCATACAAAATTTGACAGTTCGTTTACGCACTAGATAAATTTATACGTTTACACACTTTATAAGGCATTTATACGGTTACATGAGTCCCCCTATTGTTATAAGGGGCATAATTTTGATAAGGAACGGGCAAAGGGGTATTCATTTACGGGGCTAAGCATTTCTTTTTCGAACATATAAATTTTGAGTTTTACCTTAACTCCATATTGCAGGAGTTAATGGTGGCACTTTTGCCTCCATCATTTTTTTCTTTTCGTTTCTTCATTTTCTCCTTTTTTTCACTTTTCTACTTCAGTTTGACATTTAATTTTTTTTTTTGATATTTTGATATCGGTCATTTTTGGTACTTACATTTCTCTTTAGGATTATAGCCAAATCAATTCCAATATATTTTTTTGTTAGCTTCACATCCCGAGATTATGCATGTGATAGAGTGCCTTCAGCACTAATACATTTTTTTTTCTCGTCTAATATACATTTTTTTTATATTTTTACATTTAATCATCGCGCTGGTAGATTTGGTACTACCAAAGCACTCATTACTAAAGACCACTAGCGAGTGATCTTGGCTGAGTGGTTGAGTGTGGCTACTGTGAGCGTGGCCTGTAGATATGTATGTATGTTAATACTGTTTTCACACAGAAACTTAATGATCTCATTTCACCTGCTAATGAAATCGTAAATTTTTTGCTTTCACACAGAAGTAACTACTCGATTAGTATGAAGGATGAGACAGACAATCATGGCGGAACGATACAAGGTGGGAGCATGGTGATATACCTACAAACAAAAAAAATTCCATGTACTTGTAAATTCGATGGACAAATGTCAAAATCGTACTGCGCCGGTAGTTGATGTATCAAATCAAATAAAAAAGGTTATAATCAGCTGTTCGATGCGGCCAGCTTGTATCGTTCCGCCATGCAGACAATGACATTTGCTTTGAAAACTAAGAAGCGGAAACGGAAGCGGAACGCTGCCAACAGAGTTGCATTGTCCTTTTGACTTCATTAGGCATTCGATTAGCTACTAATGAAATAATAATAGATTCGAATTTTGTAGGGAAGATTGAGCTCAATAAGCGTCTTAATGTAGAAAACTGCCTTTATTATTCAATAAGCCGTCTGTGTGAAAACAGTATAAGAGTATTTCATTTTCAGCAAAACCACTCAACTGCAGCGGCACCGTTGGGGAACGTGAGACTGGTGAGAGAATCTCGAATGATTATATAAGTATGTACATATGTTGATTGAGATTCCTAATCTTACAAGAATAGAGTAGGAATCTGCAAAGTAAAGCAAGAATTGTACTTGCGACGAACAGACATATGTACATATGTCCATAATTACACACATTTTATTTACATACTCTTTCTTATATACATACTTGCAAACGTTTTTTTGTTTATATATTTTTATTGATGACCTACTTTTGCTTTGTGAAAAATTGATTTTGTATTTACTTTAGCGGTTGAGATAGGTCAGGGAATAAGGTTTAACTTTTTTTGTGTTTCATTTTATTTTTTTTTTTGCTGGCCGACTTTATGAGCGTTTGAATGTCGGTATCTATAGGATTTTGAATTGAACACCTAGCAGCATTTGTATATTAGGGTTGGTCAGAGACCAATTGGGAAGGTTTGGGATTTATACTTTTGAGCAATTATAGGATTCAATTTCTACTTGCGTATCTACTTTCTGTTTGAATTGAAACTTAATTATTCCTAGTTATAAGTTTACTTCTACTAAGTTTATTTTGAATTCTGTGTAAACATTTTTTTATTTAAGCAAATCTATATTTGAAATAGGGCATTTGTAGTAGGGTGAGCTACAGAAAAATTAAACCTAGTTTATTTAAGTTTTGTTCTTTGGGATCATAGTTTATTTTTATATTTCTCCTTTCTTCATTTGAATCAATTGATTTTCTTATACATAGCTGTGTAGAGGTTCAGAAATATTTGAATTGTTAATAAACTTTTAAGAATGTATGGATGAAAATCGAAGTGTTTTGCAATCATGCAAGGCTAGGCTTTAAATGTTTGGTGTGGGTGCTGCGCTTGTGTGCGGTAGGGTGGAGTGAAGGTGAGTGATAGGGAAATGACTTATTGACGGACGGACAGACTTACGTCAGGCTTGGGAGCGCAGCGCCCATGGTTCAGCGCAAGTTGCGCTGAAGAGGGTGTTAAGACTCCACCTGACAGGACAGGCCTTCATATTTTTCTCCCTCTTACTTCGCCCCTCATGTCTATTTACATCTTTTTCAGCAATTGCTTTTTGTTTAGGCAGGATGCCTAACGTTTCCGCATCTGATTGCGATCCCCCCAATGCAACTCTGCAAATCGATACTCGATACTCGACTTAATTTATAACCACCCAAACCATCACCGCCACATGCATGTGCATGCATGTACATGCACGGGTATGTGTGCTTTTTGTCAGCACTCATGCATATGCATGTCGGGGTTGATGTGTGGGTGCCTTTCCCCTCCAAAACGGAGGATTTTGCGGGTCACCGGTTGTAGCTTGCTATACAACCGGCCTCTTGGATTCTAACAGCCAACGCGTACACATCTGCCGCCAACGATCTCTGCCGTTTATCAAAGGTAATATTAATTCCTGTCTATTTAATATCCACCAATAAAATCACAGCTATTATAACGAGAAATCTCGTCTTCTCTTATTTATTTTCAAACACCCCCGTTCTTTGAGATCGACCCGGTGCGCTCACCTCTCGCAAGGATCATACGCACCCCGGCCGAACATTTGGTCCTATCTCCCCGAGAAAGGAATTAAAGCACCTAAAATACAGTCCACATCACAAAGTATCATAGCTGATCGCACAAATCGCAGGAATTGTCATTAAAAAGTTTTCCGGATAATTTTGTCATAATCTTCAGTTGGACAACCAAAAAGTGGAAGGTTATAAATATACTTAAATCACAGCGTGCGAAACCACCGAAAAAGCTACAGCCAGCTGAAGCAATTGCAACATCGCAAGCTACTTGCCACACCGGAATACAAATCACCAAAAAGTTCAAAGTAAGTGCAATATTTCTTGCCAAATTTTTTTGGTTAAAAATAATAAATAAAAAGTGCGAAAATCCATTTGAAGTGCCATACGTGCTTGTAACTGACCGCGAAAAGTGTGAAAAACTGTGTAGTGCCAAAAAGAAAAATAAGTGCAAACGCGTTGCATTAACGTCGTTTAACATTCTTTGTGACTATCTGGTCACGGTAAGGCTCTCCGGACACAGCACAAGGAAGAGGTGCACATAACCTCACATTCACATTAAAAATCTCACGCCATACGGCTGTGGCAATTTTCATTTTCTTTTCAAGCACTTTAATTTTCACTAATTGAATCGACACAGTTTTTACAACAGTTTTCACTGAGTTTTTACACTTTTCGTCGAGTTGTTATATCAGCGCGCGCACTTATTTATAACAAATTTTAACGTTAAAGTGGCGAGTGCCCCTTTAATTCCACAAAAGACGTTGTTGTTGCTCTCCCCTTCTCCCTGCTTTTCGGCACAAATAAGCTGCAAAGTCAGTGAAAAAATAAACAAATTGAAAGCGTTAAATAAAGAGTTTTTCTATATTTTAATCATTGTTGGTTGGGTGATTCGCACAGGTTTTTTCAGTTTTACAACCCCTTTTTAATTTGATCACAAATTTTAATCCATGAACATGGAATCATATATTAGATTGGCCGATCGAACAATCGAATTCGAGGCCGATTTTAATGACATCAATGCGGCTCTGCACACTGTGCACACTCTTGCAATACAGCAAAAAGAGTTGCAAGCTAAGTGAGAAAAATCAGAGAACGCCCTAGAAGAGTTGCTTGGCTCTGACACGCTCGACGCAAAGAAAATTGCAGCGGTCAAGATCAAGCATAAAGCGGCATATGCCGTATTCCTGAGATGCATGTCGAACATGGCTGAACTTCAAGCCAAATTGAAGGACGAAAAAGATAGGGAAGTCAAACCTGAGGGAGAACGTGCGCGCGAACATAGTATCCGCCTGCCAGCTTGTGATACTGAGGTGTTCAAGGGCGACTACCTATCTTGGCCTACGTTTCGTGACCTGTTCACGGCCATATACAAAAACAACAGTCGCCTAAGCCCGGTAGAAAAGTTGTTCCACCTCAATCAGAAAACTCAAGGTGAGGCAAAGGACATCGTCAAGAAATGTCCCTTGACAAATGAAGGCTTCGAAACAGCCTGGAAAAACCTATGTGAGAGATACGAGAATAAGCGGATTCTCGTAAACTCACAACTACAAATTTTGTTTAATCTAAAAAAGATAGATAGCGAGTGCGGCAGCTCTATCAAAACCTTACAGCGCGACATAAATAATTGCTTGGCATCTCTAAAAACACATCAGATCGATGTTTCAAATTGGGATGCGATTATTACCTATTTATGTTCGACAAAATTACCTGAAAATACATTGGCTCTATGGGAGCAGAGCATTGACCACAAGACGGACATATCCAAGTGGGAGGATATGGACAAATTCTTGTCAAATCGTTTCCAGATACTTGAAACCGTGTCTGGTTTTACAGGGAATGCCACTTCTAAAGTGCAAAAATCAAACACGTCGCGCCAGTCGACGGAAAACCCTACAAAAAGACTTGGTGCTTTTCAAACCAAAGTAACCAAGCAAACAACAAAATCAATATGTAAAATGTGCAAATCTACGGAGCACAGATTACGCAACTGTTCACGTTTTTGCGATTTAAATCCGGTAGAAAGGATTAAATTCGTCAAATCCACAAATGGCTGCCTGAATTGTTTATCCCCAGGACACACAGTGACGAGGTGCACCAGTTCGTACAACTGTTCCAAATGCCACTCTCGTCACCACACGCTCCTGCATGCGGACACACTTCAGCAATCGGCGGTACGAAATCACTTCAAAGATGCGGATAATGCCCCATCAACTTCGGCACAGGCAAGGAAAAGACAGGAATCGGGACAACCACCTTCCTCTGCGAATCAGAATGTCAAATCCTGCCATGCCAATTCCAGCACAGGCGTGCTATTAGGAACTGCTCGCGTACATATTCACCATAATGGTACCGACTTCTCCGCGCGGGCATTAATTGATTCTGGGTCTGAATGTTCCTTTATAACTGAAAGACTGAAACGCAGAATCAATTTGCCAGCGAGGAAAATGCATGCCCATGTTTCAGGCATCACAAATGCGGTGTCAGCTCAGGTGAAAGAAGCATCCAACATCGAACTACGTTCACCAGTGGATCCCTGCTTCAGCCTGACTACACCCGTACTAGTTCTAGAGAAACTCACTGGGAATCTTCCATCCTGCCATATCAACACAATGACTATGCAGGCATTCCCAGACTTGATTTTGGCAGACAAGAGGTTCTACGTCAACGAAGACGTAGACCTCATACTTGGCGGAGACATATATCCCCACATTATAATGAGCGGTATAAAAAAGAATGTGCTAAACACACTCTTAGCCCAAGAGACAGTGTTCGGTTGGATACTAACAGGTCGTATCGAATCACCGAATCCAACGAAGAGCATTATGTCTTTCTACAACGAGGTTGCGTTAGACAACCAACTCAAAGCTTTCTGGGAGGTAGAAAATGTACCCAAAAATAAAATATTAAATGAAGATGAAAGGTACTGCGAACAACTATTTAAAGAAACAACGCTGCGAAATGAGAATGGAAGGTACACCGTGTCACTACCATTCCGGCAGGATTACCCTAACAATATTAACTTAGGACCATCCCTGAAGCGTGCATGCTCTCAATTCTTCCGGAATGAGGGGCAGCTAATAAAAAACCCAGATTTAGGTAAGGAATATGTTCGAGTGTTGTCAGAATATGAAACGCTCGGACATATGAGAAAATTGAAAAAAGAATATCCCATCCGACGATTCGGATCATTACTTCCTGCCCCACCACGCCGTTGTAAAAGCAGAAAGTACAACCACCAAGGTACGCGTAGTTTTTAACGCCTCGAGCCCTACGGCCAACGGTAATAGCTTAAACGATATTCTCCTCCCGGGCCTAGTTCTACAAGCCGATCTACCCATCCTTATATTACGATGGAGACTATACCGTTTTGTCTTCAATAGCGACATCGAAAAGATGTATCGTCAAATATGGGTGAACGATAATCACACCAAATTTCAACGTATTGTGCATCGCACGTCCCAGAATGACCCTATTAGTCTTTACGAATTAAAGACGGTTACCTTCGGAGTGAATTGCGCTCCATATCTCGCGATAAGAACGCTCCTACAACTGGCAGACGACGTGTCAAATTCACACCCTACAGCGGCTAACATACTACGAGAATACATGTATGTAGATGACGTGTTAGCGGGTGGACATACGATCACATCGACTATTAAAGCCAGAGATGAAATTCGTCAAGTCCTACACTCAGCGGGCTTTCCACTTCGCAAATGGACATCCAATTCAGAGGACATTCTAAGGGACATCCACAAAGCAGACCTGCTCAATGAAAACTTCCTGGCATTCGAAGATACCAGTTCAGTTAAAGCGTTAGGCATTCGATGGAATGCCCTCTCCGATTTATTTTATTTTAACGCAGGAACCCTGGAAAACGGCGAAAACATCACCAAACGAGCAGTCCTATCCGCTATAGCCAAACTTTTCGACCCTTTAGGCTGGCTTGCGCCAATGGTCATTGTGGCAAAAATACTCATGCAGAGTATTTGGTTAGAAGGCACCGCTTGTGACGACCCAGTATCGAGCAGTACGCTAGAACGATGGAAAACCTTCACCGACCAATACCATGAAATCGATAAAATCAGGATACCTAGATGGGTCAACTTTTCTCCAGGAACCGACATCGATATCCATGGATTTTGTGACGCATCCGAGAAGGCTTATGCAGCAGTCATTTACATGCGTGTCAAAACGGATGATAATGTCTGCACAAACCTACTTCTAGCCAAAACCCGAGTAGCCCCAGTGAAAACTCTTTCTCTTCCACGATTGGAGCTTTGTGGAGCCGTGCTGTTAGCGGAAATGACCAAATCAATTTTCAGGAACCTCAAGTTGGGACCAGTGAAAGTGCACCTTTGGACGGATTCAACTATCGTCCTCGCATGGATAAGGAAACCGCCCTGTTCTTGGTCCACTTTCGTCGCACATCGGATCACCAAGTTCATCAAAATGGTCGGAAATAAGGACTGGTTGCATGTAAACTCAGAATCTAACCCAGCAGATCTGGGTAGCAGAGGATTACCTGCGTCTGAATTGGTCAACAATTCGTTGTGGTGGCAGGGACCTTCTTGGCTGCAAGAAGACACCTCCCAATGGCCAGCACAAGAACGTGACTACATCACCTCCGTAGAGGAAAAGAGGGCGAAGACCTGCGCAACAACAACAGTAAATACTACCGCTGTTCTCCAACGCTTTTCAGACCTACCTAGGGCTTTACGGGTGCTCTCATACGTTATGAGGTTCTACCGAAGAACTCACCCCAAAACAAAAAAATTATTTCAGGTCAAGTCACCTTTAATCTCTCCTGATGAGATCAAATCAGTAACCCAACACTTAATTAAAATCTATCAGAAACAACATTATATTTCCGAATATAATGATCTAAAGGCCGGAAAACCAATTGGAGGGAAAAGTGCAATACTCTCACTTAATCCCTACTTAGACCAAGATGGCATCAGTCGGGTAGGAGGGAGACTCGGGGCGTCAAAGGACTTAGCTTTTAATGAACGCCACCCAATCCTCCTCCCATACAACTGCAGGTTATCCCGTCTTACAGTCCTAATGTTTCATCAACAAAGTCTGCATGGGGAAAATCAACTCATGTTGCGTCTGATACGCACCCAATACTGGATACCTAACATCAAAACCATGATTAGGGCAACCATTCATAATTGCAAAGTTTGCACGATACACCGAAAGCGTGCTCAGACCCAACTTATGGGTATTCTCCCTCGTGAACGCACGACATTCAGCCGTGCATTCACGAATACTGGAGACGACTTCGCTGGACCCTTCGACATTAAAAGTTACCGCGGCAGAGGGTGTCGACTATCCAAAGGCTATGTCTGCCTTTTCGTGTGTTTTTCCACACGAGCGACTCACCTGGAGGCCACTACTGACCTCAGCACCCCATCATTTCTTGCGGCTTTTGCCCGTTTTATATCTAGATGTCTAGGATGTCCCAAAAAGTCTACTCCGACAACGGTACAAACTTTGTCGGAGCTTCACGATCCCTACGATCGGAATTCAAAACTTTCATTTCACAAGTCCGAGACAATGCGGTCTCGAAGTACAGACACCAATCACTCACTTGGCATTTCATCCTTGCGGGCGCTCCTCATATGGGGGGGGGCTGTGGGAGGCTGGAGTGAAAAGCTTCAAAAGCCATTTCAAAAAGATAGCCTCACCACACAAATTCACCTTCGAGGAATTCCATACCCTCTTGTGCCGCATCGAGGCATGCCTGAACTCGCGGCCGCTCAGCCCGGCGTCCAATGACCAGACGGACCTAGAGCCGCTCACCCCAGGACATTTCCTCACTGGCAGCCATCTACTGGCTCCGCCAGAGCCGGATGCGAGTGAAAGCCCTGCCTCGATGATCAAGCGGTGGCAGAAACTCAAAGCCCTCCATCATACTTTTTGCAAGCGATGGAAAACCGAATATCTCACCGAGATTCTCCTTGTAAAGAGTAATGTCTTAAGCCTATAGAAAAGTCATGGTCAAATATCAACATTAATGGCACCACATAATGACATTAATGAATAAATAGGATAGGAAATAGAAGACGTTCATCCTCATGTGGCTGTGGCAAGAATACCAATTCCAACATTTTCTGACGCACATTCTCATGCGGTGTCTGTTCCAAAAAATTACTAAACATTTCACAATTCTCTTTAGTAAACACTTCATCATGTACCGGTGAACCACAATTCCTTTTTTTGGGCTGTTACCTCTTCGTGATTGATTTCATCACAAATCAGTATAATTGAAGGCCAGTCGGGCTCCAGCCGTAGATAGCTAGTAGCAGTTTCAAGGTTCTTACCAAAACTCGATTTAAACATGTTTATTTGTGCTAAAAATTTCGTTTCTCAAAAACATATATAAAATGCACTTTCGTCTCGTTTCGCTTGCAAATTCTTTGTTATTATTTATTTATTAGACAACGTTAAGGGTTGCCAAGCATGTATGTACATGTACATAACCCAGTGCTTTTGTTGCCGTCACAGCGGAAATGTACTGTGTCGCGCTTCTGGCCACATTCAACCATACCCGTAACGTTGCATCGTCACCAACCATTATCATGTTCTCCCCGGGTCCAACATGACCAAATAGCACACACAATGCTATGTATCACACCCCATATCTACACACTAAAATTTACTCACCGTCATATCTCCTCCAATGTAACAACTTCGCACTGACATTTTGTTCAACTAGTCGCTAAACTGAAATAAAAACCAATCGGTTGTAAAATTTACTGTGAAATAAAATATTTGAGCGCACACATACCTTTACTGTTCGACATGATGGTGCCTTCATGTTTTCATACAATCAAAAATGCTATCAAAGCATCCTCACCAAAAATTTAGATCAATCCAGTGCTGTCATTCACTAACATATTGAGACTCTAAAGCTTCTAGATGTTTTAATATAAAATCTTCAGGACATGACGCCCACGTTGGTACTTTCAAGTCGGGCAGATCCTCGTGTATGTTTTAAATATCATGGGGTCTGAATAGAATATTGGTACACATTCGTCTGGTGTCCTTTGTTGTGGTACTTGACTAAATACACCAGCGGCTGTTGTGAGGCATGTGAAAACATTAAATCCAAATGTTTATCACCTTTCTTTAAAGTTTGATTGCTACCAAGCGCCTTTATTTAGTCATGATATATCATGTTTTAGGCTATTGCCACTTAAATTAAAAAAAAAACGTTAGCGAATTGGATACTTTGATTCAACGATACCGAATGTGACATCTGACTCACACCTTTCGATGTTAGACCACTTGGCAATACGACCGGCTAGATTTACTAGCACCGTCATCCTCAATTAAATTATGGCTCAAGTCAATCGTTCGTTTTGCGAGGTTGTTATTTGCAACCACAGATAAAGCTAATTTGGGCAGAAAATAGGATCTTAAACCTAACACCTCCAAATGCAGCTCCTCCAACCACATTGAACGCTTGAGCACATGTAAGATACGTTCTAATGTCTCACTAGCAAAACGCAGCGGAGGCTTTTAGACCGCGAAAACAAAAAAAGGATGTATTATATTCAAATGCGGACACAATGGCCATTAAGTCTCTTGGTTCCAACTGATAGAAACCACATAAAATTATCACGCGTGTATCATGTGATAAATAAATTGTATCAATATCCCATGCGACTTCCTCTCTGTACGGTACACCATGAAAGTCGCACATACATGCATATTGTGTGCTAAAACCGCCACATGGGCCAACAATACGCGTGTCGGTGAGACGAAACTCGTCCGAAAATGTTACTTCATGTTCAGGTTGCTATATATCGATCCTTTTTACGATGTACTTAAGAGGAACTGTGAAAAAAATGTGCATAATCGCCGCTGCCAAATCAATGGGTATGACGTCAGAATTCGCACTAAAGCTTCCCGCATCAAAGCTTGTTACAAATGAATGTTCGCGCTCGTTCGTTATGATCGAGAAGTGTGCGGATTTTTTACTTTCCACTGCCGGTATGTGAAAGAGGCATTCGATCTAGAGAGGAAGAAAAGTGGGAAAAATAAAATCCTCATTAGTTTAACGTGATGGAAATGTAAATGTAAAAATATATGTTTAATTATAAATTAAATTATCAATTATCTTACCATTGATTTGTTCGCCACGATCACCAAAACCAAACTTCGTACTACGTCCACGCGCCGTAGTAAAAGAATATACCAACGGGAAAAAATCTGTCGATTTTAGTCCCGTTTGCTTCAATTCTGTGGAATTTACATTATATACATAAGTATGTATAAATGTTCGCAAGCATTTTTTTCTCGTTTTTGCTTTGCAGCTGGCATACTTGAACCAGTGCGCGGACTTTTTTTATAAACGGAATGTTGGAAAGCGACAAATGAAAAGAGTAGTGGTAGTGGGAGATTTTTTTACCAAGAAAACTATAGCTACAGTTCATATTTGTACCAAACAATTAATCATTTATTTTAAAACAGATAACGCGCATTTTTAAGAAAATGACACTTGTAAAACGCGTAAACAAGACAAAACTACATGTACACTTGTATATACATAGCTTATGACTATACGATACTCACTTTTTTCCTGTATTGTGAGTGTGAAATACTGACAAAATGTACCAAAACGTCTAATCACAACAACAATATTCCCAAGTAACAAAAATACTGCCACAAAATAACCGATTTTGGCATGTTATCGTTTACGTAAAACTTTTTATTTTCGTTCAAACTATTCACAAAAAAAAAAAAAAAAAACTGAGCAGGGACTAGTTGTTTTCAACAACAAACATCACAAACAGTCATTACACAGGTTCGGTTCAAAACAATCCGAGTCCCGAAATTAAAGAATCCCGACACGATAAAGTCCCGAAATTGGAAAAAGTCAACTTTTTCTACCGGCCTAGTGTGCTACTGCCCCAGTGACCTAGTTTTTTTCAAGGGCAAGCAAATACATATATGTATATATATACTCGCACACCACAAATTCACCATACCAGCTGTCAGCTAACCAAGAAATACACGACAGAGTTGCATGGTACATTTAGCATAATGGTACGCGCAGATAGAACGCGTCGCAGAGAACGCATCGCCACTCTGCAAATTTATGTCAGGTGAACGTAAATAACGCATCTCTGCTTGGTAATAATTGTATTTAATAATATGCTTCGCATATGCACTTAATTCATCTATTTTAACATACGTTTTGTAATAAAACACCTCCGCTTCACCCAACCAACCTCAGGGCCACTCGCCCTGGCACCTCAAAAGATGCCACACCTCCTCCAACAAAAAAAAAAGGCAGTCGCCCCTAGAGCGACACGATACATTAGACGCTGGAACGGAGACCTCGGCCTCTTCGTCCAGCCCAGAATAAACCTAAACGAAAAAATGCGAGTCTGGAACGGAGACCTCGGCCTCTTCGTCCAACCAAACAAAATAATGCGAATCTGGAACGGAGACCTCGGCCTCTCCGTCCAACGAAAAGAAAACAAAATAAATAAATTTGCCAGTCTGGAACGGAGACCTCGGCCTTTTCGTCCAGCACTATTGACCTTCTACGTCATATCACTCTATGAATTTCTATATTTAAGAATTATGTATAATTCAATGGCAAGAAATATTCACTTATATCTGTTCATAACCGTTACTTTTTCATCTTAGCTCAGGTGGCATGCTAAGCAAGTCGGAAAGGGTTCCCGGCCATTTTGCGTCGCAGAAGACCTCCTCATTTAGATTAAGTTTAGTTTGTAAGTCTTATATTCATTTTCTCGTTTCAGCGGAGGTCATTGGCGGAAAACGATGTTGCGTATCGCAAGGGGGCCGGCATGTTTAGGCAGGATGCCTAACGTTTCCGCATCTGATTGCGATCCCCCCAATGCAACTCTGCAAATCGATACTCGATACTTGACTTAATTTATAACCACCCACACCATCACCGCCACATGCATGTGCATGCATGTACATGCACGTGTATGTGTGCTTTTTGTCAGCACTCATGCATATGCATGTCGGGGTTGATGTGTAGGTGCCTTTCCCCTCCAAAACGGAGGATTTTGCGGGTCAACGGTTGTAGCTTGCTATACAGCCGGCCTCTTGGATTCTAACAGCCAACGCGTACACATCTGCCGCCAACGATCTCTGCCGTTTATCAAAGGTAATATTAATTCCTGTCTATTTAATATCCACCAATAAAATCACAGCTATTATAACGAGAAATCTCGTCTTCTCTTATTTATTTTCAAACATCCCCGTTCTTTGAGATCGACCCGGTGCGCTCACCTCTCGCAAGGATCATACGCACCCCGGCCGAACACTCTTCTTTTCCACAATGCAGATATGAACCCTCTTTTTGTTCATGTGGCTGTGGGTGAGGACGGTGGCGAAATGCACCGCCCAATACGACGAACTAGCCGGGGATGCAAGCAGACCTGCTTGCCGCCGCTTCTCGCCATACAAACAGCCAGCCATGTGCCTAATGTGCTAGTTATACCTTGACCAATGCCCTTTAAGTCTGTAATTTGTTCTGTATTTATTTTAAAACTAGCATATTCCCGTGGGTTCCACCCCACGTTTCTATAAAAATATGCAAAATAAATAACACAAATTTTAAAGTTATTTTAAGGATGTGTATTTGCGAATTGAGGTACTGCTGAAACCATAGGATATACAATATTTTTTGTAAATTATTTGGAGTATAAATTAAAAGATTTTTTGATGAGCCAACTCTGGAGCAGGCTACGTATAATTGGCCACGGGTGAAACTCGAGTTGATAAGATTGACTCCTACTACAGCTAATGATTGTGCTTGAGCTTTATTGATAGACATTGTGAAAGCCAACCTAATAGGAAATTTGAGGCGTTTGAAATTTAAAGGCATATCTGTCGGTATTAATTGAATCCTTGGTATGAAAACTTTGTTGTTTTCGAAATTTCCCGATCAAATCATTGCTTCAATGACATTAGAAGTTATGCGATGATAAGCCTTGTCGCATTACACAAGCGCGGAGGATCCAAATTACGAAGCATAATATTTAGGACACTTTTTTAAGGATAAATCGATGAGGATGAATTCCTGGTGGCTCCAAGGAGTTAAGAAACTCAACCAGACAATGCACAGCTTGTGATTCTTCCACGACTGTGTCAATGGATTGATAAGTAGTATCGTTTGTTTGAATTTTATATAGGTAAAGAAGATGTAGACAGACTGACATTAACAAAAAATTTCAACGCCGGCAGATTACTAAACGTCCAAACGGAATAACAGCTAAACTCAAGTCTGTAGTTAAACTTTAACTGTTAAAATAACCTAAGTTGGTACGGCAGCCATAGTTCTCAAAAATCCCATTTGTACGGAAGCTGTCACGCCTGCCTTTCCCCAATTCCACGTTTTACTGGAGGTGTTAGGACTTACCAATTTTTATTATCCTACCATTACTACATCCAGAGATATATGGTATGATATATTTCATTTGTATGGGAGGTGCCACGCCTCCTTCTCCCTCAGCCCACATTTTCTTGGTGGTGTTAGGGATTGGCCTCATATAACTCCTTACTGAATTTCAATGTTCTAGCATGAATACCTTCAGAGTTATTCAGTATCAAAGATTCCATTTGTATGGCAGGTGCCACGCCCCATTTATATATCGAAATTATTTTTAGCCTATGACCATCCCTGGAAGGTTTCAAGTGGGTTGTGCAAATTTGGTTGTCATCGGTCGATCCGTTTAGGACACAACCCGATATATACCTACATACATACATACATAATTTGAGTTTTATATATAGATTACTATTTCATTGGTACTTTTTTATAATGGAGGTATCCGCTCTTGTCTCTATTAAGAAGTTTGAAATTGAGTTGTTTAGTGACGTTTTTGTGGATATATAGCTATTTATTGCTGATTTTCCTGGTGGGTACGGTTGCCTACGTTACGCGTCTGGCTATAATTTCTATTTCCATTTTGGGTTTGCGATCCCCTTTGGGAATTATTATTTGGTCTTGTGTTATCGTTATATCTTGGCTGCGGTCTGAACCTTATACCTCGGTAACTCCCGTAGTTGTTACTTCGGTAACCTCCCGGAAATTACTCCGGTATTGACTCTGCTGCCGTATGTTTAAACTTGTGTTGGAGCTGCCTGTTATCTCTGTACAGCTGTTTGTAAACTTAGAAATTGCATCGTTCATTGAGGTGAACGTTCCTGCTTGAATGCTCATTTTTACTTTGTCATTGCAGTTCTTGCACGTGGCTTTGACTGCTGCTTGAGTATCATATCTGGTTGCCAATTCTGGATTTGGTCCATCCGAGATATAAGGTCCCTCCAATGACCTAGTTATTTTTTCTACGTCCGCAATGTATTGGTTTGCGGTTTTACTGCGCTGTTGAATATTCAGGAGTTTTGCTGTCAATACTTCTAATGATTCGGCTTTTATTGCAGTTTTTAACTTTAGCTTTGTTTGTTCGATCGTACTTTCATTGCTAATGAAGTTTCTTGCTGTGCCTTTTAGCTTTTTTTTTATCATTGTTATTGCTAAGGCTTCGTGATTATCCTTGATTTGATCGAGGATATCAAGAGCATCTAAGAAACTGTGCAAATTTTCCGGCTTGCCATCAAACTCTGGTAACACTGATGAAGCAGTTTTTATGAATTCTACTACTGTTTATGCCATTTTTATACTCAGTTGAGCAGAGCTCACAGAGTATATTAACTTTGATTGGATAACGGTTGGTTGTACAGGTATAAAGGAATCGAGATAGATATAGACTTCCATATATCAAAATCATCAGTATCGAAAAAAAATTTTATTGTGCCATGTCCGTCCGTCCGTCCGTCCGTCTGTCCGTTAACACGATAACTTGAGTAAATTTTGAGGTATCTTGATGAAATTTGGTATGTAGATTCCTGGGCACTCATCTCAGATCGCTATTTAAAATGAACGATATCGGACTAAAACCACGCCCATTTTTCGATATCGAAAATTTCGAAAAACCGAAAAAATGCGATAATTCATTGCCAAAGGCGGATAAAGCGATAAAACTTGATAGATGGGTTGACGTTATGACGCAGAATAGAAAATTAGTAAGATTTTGGACAATGGGCGTGGCACCGCCCACTTTTACAAGAAGGTAATTTAAAAGTTTTGCAAGCTGTAATTTGGCAGTCCTTGAAGATATAATGATGAAATTTGGCAGAAACGTTACTAATATTACTATATATGTGCTAAATAAAAATTAGCAAAATTGGATGAAGAACACGCCCACTTTTTAAAAAAAAATTTTTTAAATTCAAATTTTAACAAAAAATTTAATATCTTTACTGTATATAAATAAATTAAGTCAAAATTCAACTCCAGTAATGATATGATGCAACAAAATACAAAAATAAAAGAAAATTTCAAAATGGGCGTGGCTCCGCCCATTTTCTTTTAGTTTGTCTAGAATACGTTTAATGCCATAAGTCGAACAAAAATTTACCAATCCTTCTTAAATTTGGTACGGGCATAGATTCTATGACGGTAACTGTTTTCTGTGAAAATGGGCGAAATCGGTGGAAGCCACGCCCAGTTTTTATACACAGTCCACCGTCTGACCTTCCTCTCGGCCGTTAACACAATAACTTGAGCAAAAACCGATATATCTTTACTAAACTTAGTCCACGTACATATCTGAACTCACTTTATCTTGGTATAAAAAATGGTTACAAGGAAGTTCTACAAGGCGAAATCAACAGCGTTTGGAATCTTGGCAGGAATACTGTTAGTGGTATTGCATATATAAATAAATTAGCAGTACCCGATGATTTTCTGGATCACCTGGTCCACATTTTGGTCGATATCGGGAAAACGCCTTCACATATACATCTAAGGGCCACTCGCTTTTAAAACCCTCATTAATACCATTAATTTGATATCCATATCGTACAAACACATTCTAGAGTCACCCCTGGCCCACCCTAATGGCGATATCTCGAAAAGGCGACCACCTATAGACCTAATGCCCACTCCATCTTAAAATGCTCAGTAACACTTTTCGTTATTTACCCATATCGTACAAACATTCTAGAGTCACCCCTGGCCCACCCTAATGGCGATATCTCAAAAAGGCGTCCACCTATAGACCTAGTGCCCACTCCCTCTTTAAAATGCTCAGTAACACCTTTCGTTTGATACCCATATCGTACAAACATTCTAGAGTCACCCCTGGCCCACCCTAATGGCGATATCTCGAAAAGGTGTCCACCTATAGACCTAATGCCTACTCCCTCTTAAAATGCTCAGTAACACCTTTCGTTTGATACCCATATCGTACAAACATTCTAGAGTCACCCCTGGCCTACCCTAATGGCGATATCTCGAAAAGGCGTCCACCTATAGACCTAATGCCCACTCCCTCTTAAAATGCTCAGTAACACCTTTCGTTTGATACCCATATCGTACAAACATTCTAGTCACCCCTGGCCCACCCTAATGGCGATATCTCGAAAAGGCGTCCACCTATAGACCTAATGCCCACTCCCTCTTAAAATGCTCAGTAACACCTTTCGTTTGATACCCATATCGTACAAACACATTCTAGAGTCACCCTGGCCCACCCTAATGGCGATATCTCGAAAAGGCGTCCACCCATAGGACCTAATGCGCACTCCCTCTTAAAATGCTCAGTAACACCTTTCGTTTGATACCCATATCGTACAAACATTCTAGAGTCACCCCTGGTTCACCTTTATGGCGATATCTAGGAAAGGCTTCCACCTATAGAACTAAGGATTACTCCCTTTTAAAATACTCATTACCACCTTTCATTTGATACCCATATCGTAAAAACACATTCTAGAGTCACCCCTGGCCCACCCTAATGGCGATATTTCGAAAAGGCGTCGACCTATAGACCTAATGCCCACTCCCTTTTAAAATGCTCAGTAACACCTTTCGTTTGATACCCATATCGTACAAACATTCTAGAGTCACCCCTGGCCCACCCTAATTGCGACATCTCGAAAAGGCGTCCACCTATGGAACTAAGGATCACTCCCTTTGAAAATACTCATTAACACCTTTCATTTGATACCCATATCGTACTAACACATTCTAGAGTCACCCCTGGCCCACCTTAATGGCGATATATCGTAAAGGCGTCCACCGATAGACCTAAGGCCCTCTCCCTCTTAAAATGCTCAGAAACACTTTTCATTTGATAGCCATATCGTACAAACAAATTCTAGAGTCAGCCCTGGTCCACCTTTATGGTGATTTCTCGAAAAGGCGTTCACCTATAGAACTAAAGCCCATTCCCTTTTAAAATACTCATTACCACCTTTCATTTGATACCCATATCGTACAAACACATTCTAGAGTCACACCTGGCCCACCTTAATGGCGATATCTCGAAAAGGCGTCCACCGATAGACCTAAGGCCCGCTCCCTCTTAACATGCTCAGTAAAACCTTTCATTTGATACCCATATCGTACAAACAAATACTAGAGTCAGCCCTGGTCCACCTTTATGGCGATATCCCTAAATGGCGTCCATCCATAGAACTATGGCCTACTCTCTCTTAAAATACTCTTTAATACCTTCCGTTTGATACACATGTCATACAACCACATTCCAGGGTTACCCTAGGTTCATTTTCCTACATGGTGATTTTCCTTATTTTGTCTCCATAGCTCTCAACTGAGTATGTAATGTTCGGTTACACCCGAACTTAGCCTTCCTTACTTGTTATGTTTGTATTTGAAGATTCTGTTTTTTCTTTTGTGACTGGGGTTTGAGTCTGTGAGGACTCTGTTAATTCAACTGATTTATTTTCTTCAGTTGAAGAGGGTTCAGTTGAAAGAGTGTTAAAATCAATCTGAAGATTTTGAAAAAATTTGGTATGCTTCGATTTGATGATTTTTTGTTAATATAAACCCCATATTTCTCGTATTAATTTTCCTAGAGTATTTAACGATTCTAAAATAATTGACAAATGTTTTACTACTGTTTCTGGTTTTATTGTGGCATTTTTATTTATACATTTGTACGATTTGTCTGCTTTAATTTTTTCTTCAGACAGTCCCTCGTAAATTTGTTCCCATTTGTGCATTTCTATATACAAATTTTTTTCACATTTAAGAAGTTTTATGAGAACGACCTAAACATTCCACTTATGACCTTTATTATCTTTTTTTATTATTTAGTTAAAATTATAAAAGTTATTATTTAAGAGTCTAAACAAACTTTGTGCGGCCACCGTGGTGTGATGGTAGCGTCCTCCGCGTACCACACCGGATGCCCTGGGTTCAAAACCCGGGCAACGCAACACCAAAAATTTTAGAAGGTTTTTCAATTAGAAGAAAATTATTTTTGTTGTTTACGGCCTTTTTAAAAACTTAGAAGAAATTTTTTCTAAGCGGGGTAGCCCCTCGGCAGTGTTTGGCAAGCGCTCCGGGTGTATTTCTGCCATGAAAAGCTCTCAGTGAAAACTCATCTGCTTTGCAGATGCCGTTCGGAGTCGGCATAAAATCATGTAGGTCCCGTTCGGCCAATTTGTAGGGAAAATCAAGAGGAGCACGACGCAAATTGGAAGAGAAGCTCGGCCTTAGATCTCTTCGGAGGTTATCGCGCCTTACATTTATTTATTTTATTTAAACAAATTTTGTTCTTAAAAGAAAAATTTGTTTAATTTAAAATTTTTAGCATTTAAATATAATTTATGTTTTTTTTTTTTTTTTCAATTTACAAAATATCTTAAAAATTAATGTCTATGCCATTTCCAATGACGGCGTTAATCTCCTTTTTTTCTTTATACCGAAGGTATTTCTCTTTTTTTTTTTTTGAATTTTAGCAAATCGTTGTAATTTTATTTATAGTGTTTTTTTTTCAAAAAAAAATTCCTAAACAAAAATTAAAAATTTCTGCTCTTAGTTGAGCGGCCGTGAGGCTGCCAAATTTGTTCTAATATTTGGATATACTTAATTAATTAAAATAATAGCCGCCAGTCATGCTATTAGTCTAAATTGTTGTTTTACTGCCGCCAGTCAAAATTATCCGTATTGGTTGAATGTCAGAGTAATATTCCATCCTTTTTATGCTGCCTTTCATGCATCTAGATGTGAAGTCGCTTCAATTTGATTCAGTTTAATTTTGCCATCACTATACTTTTGCTGCGATACGATAAATTGTTTTGTGTATGTAATAATGAATTGATTCATTGAATCTTTTTAGCTTCCAATAACTGCTCGAAATGTCCTGTTTTTGCTGCCAATATGTAAGTTGTTATTTTCCAGGACTATAAAAATGTGACCTGTTTATGATTTTTTAAAAATACTTTTACTGGTCAAGGCTAACTTGGCAGGATTTCTGGTCAGCTAGATCTTTTTTAGCGAATTTTGCTTATTAGCAAATTCTCTGCTCACTAATAATCAGGCTGGCAGGATCGCCATGAAATATGAAATAATTAAATGAACCATTCAGTTTGAGTGTACGAATAGTAATCAATTCTTTATTCAAGAAACACTTTCTTTTATACAAATGTTACAAACTACTACTACATATTTACACTAATACTTACAAACTAGATATACATAAATTCGTAATAACCAATAGCTTAGTCAGCATATTCTAATAACCTATTTATGCATATATGTATGTGGTTCTACAGTCAAAATTACTAATGGGCACATATGTCGGTTGGTGTGACTAATCGACATATGTGTCGGTCGCTGTGACGGGTTGGCAAATGTAAACAAACTCATGCTGAGTTCAAGTGATTATCTGGGTCAGTAACATATGATTATTATCTATAAGTGTTTGTATACTTTGTGTCGTTAAATGCGTTCGAACTGAGATGAATTCCACGTAGCAATACAACCTGTAGTAGCGTTGTTTAACCCATATATTTGTATACGAGAATGCTGGCGTCGCAGACAGAAACGTCGCACAGTGACGCCTTTTGAGTTTTTTCTTTGCAAAAATCATAACTTTTAACCAATGAAGACATTTTAAAAATTTAAAATGCAGGTGAAAGCTAATTATTTGAAGTTTTATTGTGTGAAAGCTCAGAATGTCACAGATACAAAGTGCTTAAAAAAAATTCGTCAAAGTCGAAAATTTTTAGAAAAATGCAAAAACAAAATGTTTTTAGTAAAAAATGAAAAAATTAAATGAGATTTGTCTTATAATGACGTATTTAAGCATTAAATAATATAAACTAATGATTTTGATAAGATAGCGTAGCACTGCCCACTTATGATAAAAAGTTGTATCTAAGTAGTCACGTAATCAATAACTACCAAAATCGATAGACATGTTGTTTCTTTTAAATGGCAATACTCTTATAAAACTCAAATGTCCGTTTTTGGTGCCACAATAAGAAGGTGCTTCAAAATTCATCGTAAAATTTTACATGTTTTTTTTTTTAATTTACAAGCCAAATATGTATTTTATTAATAACTAAAAGTTATTGAAAGTGGTTCAATGAAATTTTATTTGAGCGAAAGACAGCCAACGAATTTTGGAAAAGGGGAGTGGCACTGCCCATTTATGCTCAAAAGTTTGATCTTAGTAACCTCTTTACCAATTTGTACCAAACTCGATAGACGTATTAATTTCTATAAAAATTTAATACTCGTTTGAAGGCGAAATGCCTAAGCTTTAAAATAAATTTGATAAACTTTAGAGAAATGCAATAACAAAAAGTATATATTTATAAATTTCTAAATTAATTTATTATTTTATTTGAAATAAAAAATTAACTTGTACATAGATATCTTATTTTTCAATAAGGTAACAAAATTGATTAATAAATCTCTTTTTCATTGTTGTGATAAGAAGTGAGAAACTTATTTTATCTTAACATAGTCATTGTCACTGGAACATATATCTAACAAAGCAACCATTTCTGAGCTATACGCATCTGTATGATCTTTTTATGTTCTTACATACCTCATAGATGATATGACTGGATCAGAAGAGATAGCTAACATGTGGAAAAGATCTTCGTTTTGTCTAACTCGTGATACTTTGCAGATTTTCATACAGCTATATCTTTTGTAGTCCTTGTTTTTAGATTCTTGAGCTTCTTCAGACAATTCTCCTAATGGTAAGCACTAGTACTCTATTAAATCTTTTCCATGTGCTAAAATTTTATGTACCGTTGTTGTAAGTTTCTTCTCAGGATACTTTTGATGCAGCAACTCTGTAGTTTTAGATGCATATTCTCCAAATTTGGGTCCATTAACTGGTTCATGGCAGTTTAAAATATTTAATATTACTCCCAATCTTTTCACAATAACTCTATCAACTCCTGTTATGCGAGCAGTCACTTCATCGTTTTCAAAAAATCTTCTTGAGGAGTTACCATCGTTTGTATTTCCGTATCCATACTTTGGACAGTCAACTCTAAGGCCAATCTCTTTATAGAATGCATCCTGAATTATTTTTTTTCTCCTGTTTGTTTCTCCTTACATGTTGTATTGTCGTCGAAATCTTCTCCTTGTTGTGGTAGTGTATAAGCCAGCTTCAAAACAAATTCCATACATCTTATCCTAGCATGCAAAGGAGATATTCCATACTCATAATTTAGTTCGTCAGGTATTGAATCATCAAGATTTTCAAAGTCCTTTTGGCTCTTCTTACAAATTGGACATTTCATTGTAGATGTCGTATTTGTTATTAAGTTCAAAACTTTTCCATCGACCATTGTTAGAAGAAAATCATGCTTTATTGTAATGACATTCCCCTCTTCAATTTCAATTATTGTTGGTTCTAATTTTGCAATTTGATTTTTTATATCACTCCCTGTAGCTTTTATGAGTTCCGAAGACTCCTTCTCGTGTTTAAATAATATCGGGCGGCACAATATAGTTGATGACGGACGTGGATTTTTCCAATATTCTGAAGCTTCATCTTTTAGTCGTAATGGAACAATGGAAGCCATAAACATATTACTATCTGTAATTGTTTCATCGTCGAAATTTATTCTTTGTTTATATGCACTTTGTCCTGATGATCCATCACAGCCCCACTTAGTTATCAATGCTAGCTCCTTTGGCAATGATATCAACTTTTCTTCAGTAAAACTTTGAAGGAGTAGTGTAGACGAATGATCCAGTAGGTTTTGTAGCTCAATTTCAGCTGATACTTCGGTTATTTTGGGACTTAGAGGAACTGCTTCTTTCGTGGCTTGATTAATTTTGTTGTATCCAAGTAAAATATCGGCAATACGTTGCAATAATGACTTACGCAATATAATATATTTTTTCTTCGTTAAACCGAGATCTGTAAACAGCACCAAAGCTTCTTCGGGAGTATATTTCCTAGGTAGCGCATTTGGTGGTGGGATAATGATGCTTTTAATCCTCATCCGTCGCACTGAACTTGCTACCGCAACTGCTTCTGTTATATGAGACTTCACGTTTTCTTCGTCTTTTTTATATTTAATAGCCAGTGCTTCTGAAAGATGAGTCGTGGCCATAGCTTTTGTGGTATCAGACAGCTTCCTTTTCCTTGTGTAGGTAGAACACTCTTCTATGGGTTTTGTTTGTCTCCCTCTAGTTGGATTGGTTGACGTGCTAGGCGTTCTTTCGTCCAAAAAAGTTTTGTCAGCTAGCCACTTTTCATGCTTACTTAGAAATTTTGAATTGTTACGACAGACGTTCTTCCATTTTCTTTCTATCATAACGTATTGTAAACCAATTTTTTCTTCCAGGCCTTCCTTTTCTTTAATGCTTGTTTCACTAGCTAATTCTCTCATAATAGCCTCAACGAAGTCCCGTCTTGACTTTGTAGATTTAAACACCGCAAACGGTTTTGAGTTTTCTAGATACATATTAGAATTGGTTTCGAGTGTATCTGACTAAATAGCGTGTTGAAATTAATGTTCACAGTAAGTTGCTTTCCTCATGTAGAAGACTGTGGTGATGCTTACGACAAGTCCGACACGAAAACTTTGAACAACAATTGTTGAATATATGGCCCACCTTCAAGCAATTATTACAAACAGGTTTATTTTCAAAGAATTCTCGCCTTTCTTTAACATTCATGCGTAAGAACGCACTACATTGTGATAATTCGTGCGAGGCATTGCACTTTATGCATCGCGTTTGAACGTCAACCGTTGTTTGGTGCGCCTTTACTCCCAAAATACAATTACATACGTGCATTAGCTGTAGGTGTTGTTGTAGCAGACTGTAACGCCAAATATGTAGTATCTAGGAACTTTAAAAGTTCACTAAAGGAAGGATAATCAATATTGGATTTGTTTAACTTAGCACATTCTTGAATTGTAGTCGAATCCAATTTTGATAAAATAATATTAATGAGCCAAATATCGCGTTTCTCTGGATCTTCCCCCAAGGAGCGTAGTCTTCTCACAACCTCATCGGCATTAACGTATAGTTTGCGCACGCTACTAGCTGATTGACTGCTCAAAGGCGACAAGCTTGTGAACCTTGTTATGTATGCTTTGGCAATGACACCCAATTAGTTTTAGCGTGAATAAAGTTTGCTCTAGGCTTCTGGATAAATTCATTTTATTCTGGAATATGTCCAATAAAGTCGTATGCGGGTTCTACTAAGTAACCTTGAGCAGTTGAAACTTTTGACAGGATGTATACGACGTGTTGTTGTGAATTGCGCCGACTTAGGAGTCATGAAGTGATTTCCACTCAGTTAGGATACCAGAGAATGTTTTTATTTTCAATTTGGGCAGTAAGCTTAGCTTGGATGATGATACTTATCTCGCCAAATTGTTCATGATCTCTGTCTGTGATGATAAAATAGTTGAGACTACGGTATCTTGCCTTGTTGACTGGAAAACTGTAGCTGTATTCGCCGCCCTATTTGTTTTTTCAGTCATATGCAGTCTTAATTTGTTTCTTAAAGTAAGCACGCGCTCCTCAAACTCTTCCAAATCAGCCTCTATTCCTGCCATAAAACCCTCCTCGTCGCCACTCCTCTCTTTCATAGTGCTTACAATACTCTTGTACTCGCCCACTCTTCTTACAGGTGCTCCAAACGGCACTCCCAATCTCTTAGTGGCTGATCAAAGCCATTCGACGTCACAAATGTAGATATTCTCGTGACGGCTCCCTTCAACAGGGTCCGTTTAGCCTTTAATTTTTTCGTATTGATTCACTTGGGTTTAAGCTCGAGTACCGTGTTTTTGCAGAACAGAACGATGCCAAACCCGTGTTAGCAAATTATTTAAATATAAACGCGTCTGATCCGGTTCGACGGACCAAAAAAATTTATTCGATTAAATGGACTGTATAACAAATATGCTGACTTGCACTTTTTGCGATTATACAACTGGCTTTACTTACTTACTTACTTACTTAATTGGCGCTTAACCGTCTAAACGGTTATGGCCGTCCAACAAGGCGCGCCAGTCGCTCCTTCGCTCCGCCAACCGGCGCCAATTGGTCACACCAAGGGAGTTTAAATCGTTTTCCACCTGGTCCTTCCAACGGAGTGGGGGCCGCCCTCTACCTCTGCTTCCATAGGCGGGTTCCGATAGAAACACTTTCTTGGCCGGAACATCATCTTTCGTTCGCATAACATGGCCTAGCCAGCGCAGCCGCTGCGTTTTAATTCGCTGGACTATGTTGATGTCTGCGTATAGCTCGTACAGCTCATCATTAAATCTTCTTCGGTACTCGCCATCGCCAACGCGTAGAGGTCCATAAATCTTTCGAAGAACTTTTCTCTCGAACACTCCCAAAGCCGCTTTATCTGCTGTTGTCATGGTCCATGCTTCTGCCCCATATAGCAGGACGGGTACGATAAGTGACTTGTAGAGTATGATTTTCGTTCGCCGAGAGAGGACTTTACTTTTCAATTGCCTACCTAGTCCAAAGTAGCATTTATTGGCAAGATTGATTCTTCGCTGGATTTCAGTGCTGATGTTGTTGCTAATGTTGATGCTGGTTCCCAAATAAACGAAGTCTTTTACTATTTCGAAATTATGGCTGCCAACAGTAGCGTGGTTGCCAAGGCGCATATGCGCTGACTCTTTGCTCGATGACAGCAGGTACTTCGTTTTGTCCTCATTCACCATCAAACCCATCTTTACCGCTTCTTTTTCCAGCTTGGAGTAAGCAGAACTAACAGCGCGGGTGTTTAGGCCGATGATATCAATGTCATCAGCATATGCCAGTAATTGCACGCTTTTATAGTATATTGTTCCAGTGCGGTTAAGTTCTGCAGCTAGTATAATTTTCTCCAGCATCAAATTAAAGAAATCGCACGATAGGGGTCACCCTGTCTGAAACCTCGTTTAGTTTCGAACGGCTCGGAGAGGTCCTTCCCAATTCTGACTGAGCTGATGGTGTTGCTCAACGTCATTTTGCACAGCCGTATAAGTTTTGCGGGGAAACCAAATTCAGACATAGCGGCATATAGGCAGCTCCTTTTCGTGCTGTCGAAGGCGGCTTTAAAGTCTGGCTTTACTAACGACAGAAAAAATGTTCTGCACACTGATACTCTTTATTTGCGAATCTCACTTAATAATAACAAACAAGTCTTAAATACCCTTATAGTATGTCGTGAGAGTTGTACCGTAAAATGAGGGGATACAAATAATGAATTCCAGTTCAATGCTATATTTATACATAATTTTGCAAATAAAAGAAATGTAGTTTTGTATGTTTGTCAACTTCACTTAACGATTAGTTTATTTGTCTTAATGTCAACTAGTGTGTCCATATGTTAGCACAAAGGCAAGACCATAACAAAGTATATTGGAATGCTGCTGCTGAAGATAGGCGTAGAAGTTATAGGGTGCGTCGATTGGTTATTGAACAATAATTGTTATTCAATTATTATTTTTGGTTTAATTTAAAAAAACTGAAAAGAAGGAAACATTTACTGGCATATTGCGATGGTACTATTTCGAAAACCGCCACGTCATCATCGTCAGGCAATTTCGTAATGTTTATTTATTTCAACAGGTTTCACCGGGAATCGAACCCCAGTCAAACTGCTGAAATCACACCATTGGGCTATTGTGTTGTCTTTTCTTTCTTGGCTTATTTCAGTTTTATCCCATTTGCACGCTCTCGCACAATTTGAGACATTCTGTCTCTACATTAATTTGTACTAGGCGTGCTTTTTATACTCAGCTGAGCAGAGCTCACAGAGTATATTAATTTTGTTCGCATAACGGTAATCCGTAACGGCATAAACTAATCGAGACAGATATATATTTCTATATATTAAAATGATCTTGGCGAAAAAGGAAATTCATTCATCACACTATCTGCCGACGTCAAACTGCTTGGTTATGTTTTGGCTTGTCTGTGATTTTTTAACTAAATAAAAATTATTTGTGGATATTTTTCGATTTTTTCCGTGATAATTTTGAATTTGAAATATCTTGCGTGTTGCAGTGCTTTGCTCAAAACAATAAATGTGTTTGAATTGTGCTAAATTTATTCAAAGCTACATGCACTAAATTCTTTGCCTTTTGCATATTTTATTTTGTAGCTTTTTGGCGATTTTTTATACTCAGTTGAGCAGAGCTCATAGAGTATATTAAGTTTGATTGGATAACGGTTGGTTGTACATATATAAAGGAATCGAGATAGATATAGACTTCCATATATCAAAATAATCAGGATCGAAAAAAAATTTGATTGAGCCATGTCCGTCCGTCCGTCCGTCTGTCCGTTAACACGATAACTTGAGTAAATTTTGAGGTATCTTGATGAAATTTGGTATGTAGGTTCCTGAGCACTCATCTCAGATCGCTATTTAAAATGAACGATATCGGACTATAACCACGCCCACTTTTTCGATATCGAAAATTTCGAAAAACCGAAAAAGTGCGATAATTCATTACAAAAGACAGATAAAGCGACGAAACTTGGTAGATGAGTTGAACTTATGACGCAGAATAGAAAATTAGTAAAATTTTGGACAATGGGCGTGGCACCGCCCACTTTTAAAAGAAGGTAATTTAAAACTTTTGCAAGCTGTAATTTGGCAGTCGTTGAAGATATCATGGTGAAATTTGGCAGGAACGTTACTCCTATTACTATATGTACGCTTAATAAAAATTAGCAAAATCGGAGAAGGACCACACCCACTTTTAAAAAAAAATTTTTTTTAAAGTAAAATTTTAACAAAAAATTTTATATCTTTACAGTATATAAGTATATTATGTCAACATTCAACTCCAGTAATGATATGGTGCAACAAAATACAAAAATAAAAGAAAATTTCAAAATGGGCGTGGCGCCGCCCTTTTTCATTTAATTTGTCTAGGATACTTTTAACGCCATAAGTCGAACAAAAATTAACCAATCCTTTTGAAATTTGGTAGGGGCATAGATTTTATGACGTTAACTGCTTTCTGTGAAAATGGCCGGAATCGGTTGATGCCACGCCCAGTTTTTATACACAGTCGTCCGTCTGTCCTTCCGCATGGCCGTTAACACGATAACTTCAGCAAAAATCGACATATCTTTAATGAACTTAGTTCACGTCCTTACTTGAACTCATTTTATCTTGGTATGAAAAATGAACGAAATCCGACTATGACCACGCCCACTTTTTCGATATCAAAAATTACGAAAAATGAAAAAATGCCATAATTCTATACCAAATACGAAAAAAGGGATGAAACATGGTAAGGTAATTGGATTGTTTTATTGACGCGAAATATAACTTTAGAAAGAACTTTATAAAATGGTTGTGACACATACCATTAAAAAAGTTCTACAGGGCGATATAAAAAACCCTTAAAATCTTGGCAGGTATTACATATATAAATAAATTAGAGGTATCCAACAGATAATGTTCTGGGTCACACCCTGGTACACATTTTGGTGGATATCTGGAAAACGCCTTCACATATACAACTACCACCACTCCCTTTTAAAACTCTCATTAATACCTTTAATTTGATACCCATATCGTACAAACTCATTCTAGAGTCACCCCTGGTCCACCTTTATGGCGATATCTCGAAAAGGCGTCCACCTATGGAACTAAGCCCCACGCGATTTTAAAATACTCATTAACACCTTTCATTTGATACCCATATCGTACAAACTTATTCTAAAGTCACCCCTGGTCCACCTTTATGGCGATATCTCGAAAAGGCGAACACCTATAGAACGAAGGCACACTCCCTTTTAAAAATACTCATTAACACCTTTCATTTGATACCCATATCGCACAAACAAAGTCTAGAGTCACCCCTGGTCCACCTTTATTGCGATACCTCGAAAAGGCGTCCACCTATAGAACTAAGGCCCACTCCCTTTTAAAATACTCATTAACTTCTTTCGTTTGATACCCATATTGCACAAACGAATTCTAGAGTCACCCCTGGCCCACCTTTATGGCGATATCTCGAAACGGCGTCCACCTATGGAACTAAGGATTACTCCCTTTTAAAACACTCATTAACACCTTTCATTTGATACCCATATCGTACAAACGCATTCTAGAGTCACCCCTGGTCCACCTTTTTGGCGATATCTCGAAAAGGCGACCACCTATACAACAACCACCGCTCCCTTTTAAAACCCTCATTAATACCTTTAATTTGATACCCATATCGTACAAACACATTCTAGAGTCACCCCTGGCCCACCTTTATGGCGATATCTCGAAACGGCGTCCACATATGGAACTAAGGATTACTCCATTTTAAAACACTCATTAACACCTTTCATTTGATACCCATATCGTACAAACGCATTCTAGAGTCACCCCTGGTCCACGTTTATGGCGATATCTCGAAAAGGCGACCACCTATACAACAACCACCGCTCCCTTTTAAAACCCTCATTAATACCTTTAATTTGATACCCATATCGTACAAACAAATTCTAGGGTCACCCCTGGTCCACCTTTATGGCGATATCTCGAAACGGCGTCCACCTATGGAACTAAGGATTACTCCCTTTTAAAATACTCATTAACACCTTTCATTTGATACCCATATCGTACAAACGCATTCTAGAGTCAACCCTGATCCACCTTTATGGCTATATCCCTAAATGGCGTCCACCTGTAGAACTATGGCCCACTCATTCGTAAAATGCTCTTTAATGCCTTTCATTTGATACGCATGTCATACAAACACATTCCAGGGTTTCCCTCGGTTCATTTTCCTACATGGTTATTTCCCTTATGTTGTCACCATAGCTCTCACCCGGTTACACCCGAACTTAACCTTCCTTACTTGTTAATATTGCAATTGTTGTTGTGCGCTTACTTATGTTTTTCACTCTTTCACAGCTGTTTGCCCTTTTAGTGGCTGTTATATATGCAGTGCCTTTAAAACCGTTTCGCTGTTGTCAGTGATTTCTAAACTTAATAACACAATCAGGGCTGTCCAGTCACACGCAATACTGAAATTAATTTTAATAATATAATTTAATTAAATTTATTCTTTAATGATGTCGTTTGAGTGTGTTTTTGAAAACTACTCAGTTAAAAATGAGCCTGAGCGTCTAGAATGTTGGTTATGTAATAGTGTCGCTCATGTTGAATGTGCTGGATTTATGGGGAGAGTGGTTGACTATATCAACAAGGGAATAGGGTTTCGCTGGGCATGTCCTAAGTGCAGGGCGACTGACGTGGAACTCTTCAAGTTGTTTAGTACCACTCGAAAGGCATTCGGAGAGATTGGAAAAGAGCTCCGAATCTTAAATAAAAAGTTTGCTAAGCATGAAGAGACCTTTAAGTCATTTAAGTGCCTTGATGCGTCCCCGAAGCCCGCAGACAAGAAAACCGCAAACATGAAAACCACAAAAATCGGATGAAACCTTGACGATTAATCCGGTGTCAGTCCCTGCACCCGCATCGTTGACTCTTGGTAACTCCAATGACTTGCTAGATCTTAATTCGCCATGCCTTGAACTGGATATGTTGACTAGGCGTATGACCAGATCTAAAACGATGCTAGTTCAAGAGAACATTTGTAAGGACGCTGGGGCTTCGTCCACGTCTACCCCTGCCTCGATTCAAGTGACAGTTTCTGATGATAATTTTGCATCTACTTCGACTGAAATTCCTGCAACCCGCCTCACTGATCAGATATTACAGCAAAATAATCAAGAAAAAACTGCTCCTAGTGCTCTTGTCGTAGTCCCTCCTAATAAATCGATATTTATATCGCGTTTCTCTAGCGATACTTCAGGCGAAGACGTGAAGCAGTACATAACGACTCGGTTGAAACCCAGTGAGCTAAATATTCGGGAACTCAAATTTAGAGAAGAAAGAAGTATATCATCTTTTAAAATTGATGTCTCTTGGGAAAGTTTTGTAACGGTTTCAGCTAAATCTTTTTGGCCGAATGGCGCACTCATTCGGGAATTTGTTCGGGAACAACCTCGGAAAACTATACGAATTCCTCAAAGTTCTGCTGCAGCTTCAAAAAACTAGTTTGTGATTTTAGAACTACCTTGTATATCAAAATGTAAGAGGGTTAAACACAAAACTTACTGACATGTTCCTTAAGAGCCACGACCTCGCCTACAAGGTGTGACCCACTGTTGTAGGTTTTCATTGAAACCTAGCTGAAGCCGCCCGTGTTTAGCTCTGAAATCTTGAGTAATAGTTTCGAAGTTTTTAGAAATGATCGTCTGAACAAAGTTGGTGGAGGAGTTTTGATTGCTGTTGATGCCAGCTTTTCCGCTGAAGAAATTCTGATCCCTGAAGCCGATAAAATCGAATTTCTATGTGTCCGAGTTAAACACTTAACCTGTTATACTTATATTACTGTAAGCTACGTCCCCCCGCAATCTGATCAACATATATGCTACAAACACTCATCAGCTATAAGGTCAGTGTCTTCTTTAGTTAACGCTTCTGACTTGGTCATAGTGTTAGGTGATTTCAATTTGTCTTGTGTAACCTGGAATATAATTGACCGTTTATTGGTGCCATGTTCATCTAGAGACATCTTCAATGAGTTTTTAAACGACCTTGCGGATATGGGGCTTTATCAAGTAAATAGTGTTTTAAATAAGTTTGGTAAATGCTTGGATCTCGTATATGTTAGTGACGTTTCTAAACTCGCTTTGATTCGATGTGACCCACTGGTATTGCCCGAGGACGTGTATCACCCACCATTTGAGATTATTGCTGAAACATCCCGACAACTAAAACATGTTGTCCCCTATCAAAACGATTTTTCTTCTGTTCGCTTTTTATTTAGAAAAACCGACTTCGAAATGCTGAAAGACAAGGAATCCAATATAATTTGGCCTCAATATGACGGAGATGTTGAAGAAAGCGTACTGCATTTCACTAATGTTTTACGCCGCATTTTTCATACTTGCGTTCCTCAAACTTCTCGCCCTAGAGCACTACTTAAAACTGCCTGGTGAACTAGAGAATTGAACTACTTAAAAAATAAAAAAAAAACTCGCTGGTTTAAGCGATATAAGAAATCTGGCTTGTCAAGTGACTATGGGGTTTATTCTATTTTACCTCACAAATATAATTATCTGAGCAAGATATGCGACAAGAACTACCCAGAAAAGCTAAAGCTTTATCTTTCTTCCAACCCGAAGTCGATCTACGGTTTTGTTAACTTCAAACGTAAGACTACTGGTTTTCCTTCTGCCATGAAATTCGACAACATGATTTCAAGTGATGAAGTCATAATTGCTGATATGTTTGCTGATTTCTTTAAATCAAACTACTGCGAGTCGGCTTCCCGACAACCCAGACCTCCACCTGGGTTACCAATGCTTGACTGTGTAGTAGTTCCGTTTATATCTGCTACAGATGTATTTTTAAAGCTAGAACACCTGAAGACTTATTATTCTAGTGGTCCTGATAAGATTCCCACTGTTGTTCTGAAAAGTTGTGCTGAATTTCTTTATCAGACCTTAACGCCTCTCTAAAACAAGGAATATTTCCTAGTTTCTGAAAAGAATCTTTTATAATACCACTGTACAAAAGTGGCAGTAAATCTTGCGTAGCAAACTATAGAGCAATTGCAAAACTTAGTGACATACCGAAGCTTTTCGAATGCAGTGTTAAAAAACAGTTAGCTCACTCACTATATCCAATAATTCACCCCTCTCAACATGGGTTCTGCAGAGGAAAATCAATCGAATCAAATTTGCTTGAGTTCACAACGCAAGTCTCTAGAAACTTTAGAAATAACCTTCAAACAGATGTAATTTACACATACTTTAGCAATGCTTTTGATAAAGTTTCTCATACAATTCTTATTAACAAAGTTGACTGTATGGGGTTATCATCGACGTTTCTAGGATGGATCTCTACTTACTTAACAGGAAGGAAGCAAAAAGTGATCTTTAAATACGCCTCATCGCAATTCATCAAAGTTACATCTGGCGTACCTCAAGGAAGCCATGTTGTTGTTGTTGTAGCAATGTTTCGCCCCTAATAGCCGCGACCGATCACAAATTTTCATCAATATCCTCTAACGGGAACTTGCTGTTTCGACAGGGTGGACCATAATGAAAGGGGTGTTAGAGGTGTTGGTTCCACATTGCAATTAAAGAGATGGTTGGGGTCATGTGGGGACACATTGCAAGCGGGGCATACATTTTGTATGTCGGGGTTGATTCTGGATATGTAAGAGTTTCACCTGTTACAGTATCCAGAACGAAATTGAGCCAGAGTGACTCGCGTTTCCCTGGGGAGTATGCGTTCCTCTTCCGCAAGTTTTGGCTACTGTTCCCTAAGTACTGGATTCACAGGGCAATTCCCGGTATAAAGGTCGGACGCCTGTTTGTGGAGTTCACCAAGGACCTGCTTGTGTTTTTTTGCTTCATACGGCTGAGTTCTCAGGTGCCGTATTTCCTCAAAATGCTTACGGAGATGACTCCTTAAGTCCCTAGGCGATGTTGGCTCATCAATCAGGTGTCTGTTGGGATGCTCAGGTTTCTGGGTATTCAACAGGAACTGTTTGGTTAGCATCTCATTTCTCTCCCTGATGGGGAGTATCCTCGCCTCATTATGTAGATGGTGTTCTGGGGACATAAGAAGACAGCCCGTGGCGGTTCTGAGCGCAGTATTTTGGCAGGCCTGTAGCTTCATCCAGTGGGTAGTTTTTAGGCTTGGCGACCATATAGGGGACGCGTAGCACGCAAACGGCTGGCCAATTGCTTTGTATGTGGTAATGAGCGTTTCTTTGTCTTTTCCCTAAGTACTGCCAGCAAGGGATTTGAGGTATTACGGCTCTGGATTTTCGGAACAATTACGGACACGTGCTCACCAAAATGTAGATCCTGATCAAACATCACACCCAAGATTTTGGGGTGTAGGACAGTCGGTAGCGTAGTGCCATCGACGTGGATGTTCCAAATGGTCGACATTTGGGACGTCGAAGTTGTAAATAAGGTCGCGGATGATTTAGTCGGTGATAATGCCAAGTTTCGCGAGGCGAAAAAACTGGAGAGATCAGGGAGGTAGCCGTTTATTCTGTTGCAAAGCTCATCGATCTGTGGGCCCGGGCCTGTGGCCATTATTGTGCAGTCATCGGCGTATGAAACGATAGTAACTCCTTCCGGTGGGGAAGGTAGTTTTGGTATGTAAAAATTAAACAAAAGTGAGGATAGGACACCACCCTGTGGCACCCCTTGTTTAATTCTTCTTGGCTTTGATGTTTCGTTTCTGAATTGCACCCATGCCTGCCGACCACTCAGATAATTTGCGGTCCACCTTTTTAGACATGGGGGAAGGGTAGACCCTTCCAAATCTTGCAGTAACGTGCCATGGTTGACCGTGTCAAAAGCTTTTGATAGGTCTAGCGCAACGAGTACTGTTCAATGGTGGGGGTTTGATTTAAACCGCAATTTATCTGGGTGCTAATGGCATTTAGCGCGGTGGTGGTTCTATGGAGTTTTCTGAAGCCATGCTGATGACAGGCTAGCTGCATCTTTGCTTTGAAGTAGGGGAGCAAAATGGTTTCAAGCGTTTTGGCTACTGGCGATAGGAGAGATATCGGGCGATATCCTATGTTAGCTGGTTTCCCAACCTTTAGTAGCGGGACCACCTTGGCAATTTTCCATTTTTCGGGTATGACAGGTTGAAGTCATGTGCTAAATATTTGAAACCCTCTTTCCCTAGGCTTTTAAGCATCGGCATGGCTATGCCGTCTGGGCCCACTGCTTTATATGGTTTAGCATGACCGATGGCATCCTCAACCTCTTTGGCGGTGATGGTAATTGGTGACGCGCTGAACTTATGTTTACGTGCGTGTCTGTTGGCCCTCCGTCTATTTTTGTCGACCGCAGAATGCATTATGTATTGTCGGGAGAAAGCGCCCGCGCATTTTTTGGCATCCGACAGCACTTTGTCCCCAAAGGCGATGGAAACTTTATCATTCGATAGGGACTTTACAGTGGACCAAAGTTTACCTACACCGCCAGAGCGGTTACAACCATTTAGGTGCTCCTCCCATTTCGCCCGCTTGTGTTCATCCACAAGCAATCTGATGTGTTGGTTTATATCCCTTATTTGAGGGTCGCCGGGATCGAGCTGTCTCATAAGGTCACGTTCTCTCGCTAAACTTGCGGCCTCTGCCGGGAAGTGGGCCGAATTTCGGGAATTCTACCGGCGGGAATGAAACGAGCCGAGGCAAATTCAATGACCTTGCCGAAAGCACGCTCCCCTTGGAGGGCATCAGTTGGGATAGGGAGGGCAGCAAAGCGGTTGCCTGTAAAGGATTTGTATTCGCCCCACTTTCCTTTTTTAAAGTTAATGAAAGCGCGTTTTTATGCGACGATGAAGCCGGCGGAATGCTCGAGCGAAATAAGTATAGGCAGGTGGTCGGATGCCAATATTACCATCGGCTGCCAGTTGACGCAGTCTACGAGTTCTGCGCTCACGATTGAAATACCCGGCGAAGTGTGACAGCTTCCTACCATACGTGTGGGGGCGTCTCCACTTATTGTGAATAACGTCGTTTCTTCTATTTGATCCGCTAACATCTCACCCCTACTGTCCACCCGCAAGTTTGAATGCCATAGATCGTGATGGGCATTGAAATCGCCTAAGATAATGTGATTGTTTCCAGTGAGTACGCCGCTGATATCAGGGCGATATCCACTGGGGCAATAGGTGACAGGAGGGATGTAGATGTTGTTGATTTCTAGATTTGCATAGCCCGACCGGATATATAATCCTTGACGTTCTAAGACACTGTCCCTGCGGTCGATGTCGGGATCAAATATATGATATTGCACACTCTGTGTGTATGATAAACGCGAGGCCGCCTCCATTTCCGCTCTCGCGATTTTTTCTGTGGACATTATACCCAGAACAGGTTTGCAATGTAGATCTTGCTGTGAGTTTAGTCTCTTGAATCGCAGCAATGCGGATGTTGTGCCGTTTCATGAAGTCGACTATCTCCGTGATCTTCCCAGTTAATCCATTACAGTTTAACTGCAGAACTCTGAAGTACATAGGGGAGGACGTCGTTACTCTGGGAGTAAGTGACGGCCTGGGTTGTGCAAGGGCGGAACGCTATTGCTGTTGTGGCCCTGGGACTAGACGTCCTTGTGTAGGCATTAGGGTACCCTGTGTATTTGGGTAAGCGGCCTGGCAACATGGCGCAATGAAACCCGTCGGGGGGTTGCCGTCGCGGATACCAGAACATCTAGAAAACTGGCACCGTCAATAGCAGGAGCTGCATTAAGGGGATGTCGCAAACGTATATTTTCTGTGCTGGCAAACGGTGCAAAGGGAGGTAGGGACTAAGAGTCTGTTTCCCTGACCTGCATAATTGCTGCCGGAAAATAGGGGGGAAGAAGACGGGGGCAGGGGCTGATGCTAGGCATTGCTCCCGACTCTACAACGATGATTTTAGGTATGAGTGGGAGCAGCCGCGTGAGTTGGTGGCGCCATGGTGCGCGAGCAACAGCGGGTACTTGTTGTGGCTTGCTGAGCAGCGGGGCTGCTGGCAGGTAGCGAGGGGGCGCTAAGGCGTAGACTACGGGACGTCCTAGGACGTGAACAGCAAGGAGCCACAAAAGATTTATAGAAGTTACGTGGAACTCTGGTTTTGGGGTCTAGCCCAGAACAACCTGTCCGATGCAACCATCCCTTACACGAGACACACTGACAAGAGTATGACTGTCCTAAAAAGATTCTTTTCCGGCAGATGCAGCAAAACCATTTCTCAGGACCGGGGTCATGAGACGGACCCGGATTGGGTTCGATACCTTCCCGGAGCAAGAGAATATGGAGCAGTCCCGCTGCAAGGAGCTGCTGGGAGGATGACAATTTGTGGGAGGGACGCAACAAATTAAATGGGGTTACACTGAAACAACTTAAATTAAAATAAACATTGTCCTACCGCTTAATAATTAAAAAAGTGACACATTTGCACATAATCGTACATACATAATTGTTTATAATGCCGTGTGTTTGTAGCTCTAAAGTCGATCGCAAAGATAGCGAGAAGGTTCAATGTGCCGAATGCACCGAATTCTTCCACTTGGTTTGTGTTGGTGTTTCTCACGACGACTTGGATTACTATCTCAACACTGAGAGCAGGTATGTTTGCAAAAGCTGTGCTAATGCTCGTCGCCTATCCCTCCGACCTCCACCCACTACCCCTTGCCTAATCAACTTGAGCGAGAGTAATAATGAACAAGAGCAAGAACAATTTGAAGAAGTTGACGTATTCGAAAAGATGACTCTGCAAAGTGTTTTTAACGAGTTGGTCGCTCTTCTTTCTGAATATGCTCGCGAAATAACTTTGATTAACGCTCTTAATAATGACAAGGAGAGATTGTTGGAAGGAACAAAAAACCTGCAGTCGGAGTTGGGCTTGGTGAAAAAACAATTTCACGATAACGACGTCTGCTGTTAATGCGCTCACTGTTGAAATGAATAACCTACGTCATAAATTTGCCAGCAATGATCTTTGCCGTGCTAACGTTAAGCAACAACAACAACAAGTAAATAAACAAGTGCAGTCTCGATCTCGCAATAAGCCTCAGCGCTCTGGCCGCTTGCCTTTGGTTACAGGCAAAGATGGTGCTCTGCCCGTTATGCCAGTAGATACCAATAATTCTCTCGACATCTCTGGCATACAATCTGCTCTGCCGTCTTTGTTAGACGATGCCTCCACCTCTGCCCCCACCCTCGACTCAACACAAACATTATTACCCACATATACTAATGCCGTCGGCGCTGCAGCCTCTAATTTACTTTTGAAATCTTCGTCAACCATCCCCAATGAAACAATGCAACCAACATTACCAACCAACGTTAATGCCGACACATCTGAAAATAATAGCTTGCCCAGTAAGGCAAATAACAACCAACCCAGTAGGACAAATACCAGCAAGCCCAGTGGAGAAAGTTTGCATAATGTGGTTAGAGGTAGTAATACATCGAACGAGTTGGAGGTAGCATTTCGCAATGAATGGTACATTTGTCCTCATTTAGGACTTCGGTTACCGCTGCAAATATCATCGGCTATGTTACGAAGAATTAATGAGAATGAAATTTCATGTTTCGTTTTGGTGAAGAAAGATGTGGCTCCGGATTCGTTAAAAAATATAACCTTCAAATTGGGAGTATCGCCTAATTATTATAGCAAGCTGTTCGACCATTCGCTTTGGCCATCTGGAGTGAACGTGAGACCCTTCCGGAATTTTCTTTAATTTGGGGAATAAGCTCCGGAAATCTATTACCATCCTCCCAAGTACTGAGCTCAGTATTATGTCCTAGCATTATATATTCTCTCGGCGGCCACCGTGGTGTGATGGTAGCGTGCTCCGCCTACCACAGCGTATGCCCTGGGTTCGCACCCCGGGCACAGCACCATCAAAATTTTAGAAATAAGGTTTTTAAATTAGAAGAAAATTTTTCTATGCGGTGTCGCCCCTCGGCAGTGTTTGGCAAGCGCTCCGGGTGTATTTCTGCCATGAAAAGCTCTCAGTGAAAACTCATCTGCCTTGCAGATGCCGTTCGGAGTCGGCATAAAACATGTAGGTCCCGTCCGACCAATTTGTAGGGAAAATCAAGAGGAGCACGACGCAAATTGGAAGAGAAGCTCGGCCTTAGATCTCTTCGGAGGTTATCGCGCCTTACATTTTAATTTTATTTTTTTTATTAAATATTCTCAGTACTACCAGAATGTGAGTGGCATGCGTAGTAAATCCCTCTAGTTTCTTCGCTGTACATCATTTCATGAATTTGATGTTATCGCCAGGTTTATAGAAAGGATCGCTGTCCAATCGCCTCAGGGTTATCTCGAGGGGGCGGTTTATTATTGGCTATTAGGGCTGACTTTTGCAGCCAAATGATAACATTGCCTCATGCCAATGGTCCATGTGAACAGATTTGTTCGTGCATTAAAATGTTATGTAACAAATCTTTATTTATAGTATTATCCTATATTCCACCCAATAGCAATATCTATATATATAAAAAGAAGTGTACATTTTGATTGTCACTCCATAACTCGAGAACGGATAGAAAAATTGCCATGACATTTTTAGGAAAGATACAGGAAGGAGAGATGATGGTTAGTTGATTTTAAAATCCCAAATCGGTTTAGCCATTCTTGAGTTATGATTTTTTTTTAGAAAAAATTCAAAATTTGAAAAATTACTCATAAAAATAAATCGGGTTTTCCTTCCTGACGCTATAACTCGAGAACGCACGAACCGATTTCCACGGTTTTGCATTCGTTGGAAAGGTCTCGGGCTCCGTGAGGTTTGTACCCCAGGTACCCCTAGAATGTGTTTATAGGATATGGATATCAAATGAAGGCTGTTGATGGGTGCTTTAGTAGAGGGTAACTTTCATACCCCTGGGTGACTAGGGTCTCAAGATTCAGGACAAAACGTGGGGCCGGGCACCCCTAGAATGTTTTTATAGGGTATGGATATCAAAGAAAGCTGTTGATGAGTGCTTTAGTAGAGAGAAATTTTCATACCCCTGGGTGACTAGGGTCTCGAGATATAGGCCAAAACGTGGGCCCGTGAACGCCTAGATAGTGTTTTTACATTATGGCTATCAAATTGAAGCTGTTGATGAGTGCTTTAGTACGGGGTAGTTTTCATGTTTATTGGTGACTAGGGTGTCGAGATAAAGGCCAAAACGTTGATCAGGGTAACACTAGGATGTGTTTTTACATTATGGATATCAAATTGAAGCTGTTGATGTGGGCTTTAGTACATAGTAAGTTTCATGCCGCTGGGTGACTAGGGTCTCGAGATATAGGCCAAAACGTGGACCCGGATACACATAGAATGTGTTTTTACATTATGGGTATCAAATTAAAGCTGTTGCTGCATGCTTTAGCACAGAGTAAGTTTTACACCGCTGGATGAGTAGGGTCTCGAGATATAGGCCAAAACATGGACCCGTATACACCTAGAATGTGTTTTTACATTATGGGTATCAAATCGAAGATATTGATGTGTGCTTTAGTACAGAGTAAGTTTTACACCGCTGGGTGAGTAGGGTCTCGAGATATAGGCCAAAATATGGACCCGGATACCCCTAAAATGTGTGTGTGTTATGGATATCAAATGAAAGCTGTTGCTGAGAGCTCTAAAGTAATTTTCATTGTGATATTCGATTTAGTCGCATCAACCTGGCATGCATGCGAAGCCGAAATAAAGACATGAATTAATAATACCCACATACCTATTTACATACGTCCAATTAAATTTTCCTGAGATTTGGTATATAAATTTGCCTATATTAGTATTTACGATGATTTTTACCGGGAAGTAAACCAGAGACGGACTGGGACTGAGACTGGGACTGAGACTCGGAAAGGGACTGGAACAAAATACATACCACCCTCTGGGACTGGCGATAAGATATGAAGAAGAATGAGAAAAACTTGAGAGAAGAGAAAAGGGAGAAGGAGACTGAGAAAGAGATAGAATGAGACGAAGATGGAGATAGATAAAACGAAAAATACGTTGGGAGGAGTGAATACAAAGATTAAGAAAAAGTGCAGAGGGCGAGGGCAGAGTTAGACGGAAAAAGCTTATTAAAATGTACGCAGGTAGACCAAATTTAGGGCAGAACAACGTCTGCCGAGTCTGCTAGTAGAATTATATAACGAGCATTTGGATAATCTCATATACATTATTGATATCGCTAAGGATAACGGTGAAGTAGTTTATCTTGGTGATTTTAATGTATGTAATATTTCCTGGCTTAATAACAACAGAACTCTAGTTCCAGTATATCTGAAGTCAGACATTGATTTGTTTTTTACGAGTACACTGTTATCTAATGGGTTTAGTCCATGTAAAGCCGTATTAAATAGCGGTGGAAAAGCGCTAGATCTGGAGTTTGTATCAAGTGATCTTAAGGCTATCTGTAGTGAACAATTTTCTCCTTTTTCCTTAAATTATTTTCACCATAAAGCACTTAATATCAGTTTTGAATTTTATAACTTTAATCGCGTTACAGTTGACTCATTACAGCAATACGACTTTTTAAAAGCCAATTATTCTGCAATTAATGATTTTATAACTTCAGCTGATTGGTTATTTCTGAACACACCAAATAGTCCGCTGTTAGCTTATAAAAACTTTCACTTGCTACTAACTCAAGCAATATCAAAATATATTCCGCTAAAACGCATATCCGCAAATAATAAACCACCTTGATTTAATAAACGTTTATGTAATCTAAAAAATAAAAAGAACAAAGCCTTTAAATGTTTCAAATTAAGTCAAAACGAGAGGGACTTTCAATACTTTGAGCGACTTCGTATTGACTTTGATTGCCTCCACAAATTTTTGTTCAAGCAGTATATGTTTAAAGTTGAATCAGGTCTCAAACCTAATCCATCATCTTTCTGGCAGTACATTAATTCAAAAAGAAAGTCAAATGGGTTTCCAACTACATTTGTGTTTAACGGGATAGTTTCTGATAACCCACAGGCTTCATGCAATCTCTTCGCTGAATTTTATCAGGGGGTCTTTGAAGTGCACGACAATCAATCTCTTCCTACTACGGCTTTCCCATCATTACCGCCGATATCAACGTTTGTCGTCGACGAGTGTGATGTGACTCTTGCGATTTCAAACCTTAAGTTCAGCACAAAGTTGGATAACGAGGGACTTTGTTCCGCAGTTTTCAAATTTTGTTCACAAGTTTAGTGGGTCCAATTGCTAGTATATTTAACGCATGTCTTTCCAACGGCGTTTTTATTGATTACTGGAATGTGTGCTTTTTACACCCAATTTTTAAATCAGGTGACCGGCATAACAGTTGTAACTATAGGCCTATAGTGAAACAGAGCACAGTGGCAAAGTTGTTTGACAGTGTCATTCAATCAAAACTTTATCTTCACGTACGTAATATACTTCATCCGTGCCAGCACGGTTTTACGCCTGGTAGATCTACGTGTACTAATCTACTCCTAGTCACGCACGAGATCGTTAAGGCATTTAATTGCCAGTCCCAACTTGATGTGATATACACAGATTTCTCTAAGGCCTTCGATAAGGTAGACCATGAAGTTTTGTTGCATAAATTAAAAATGTACGGCATTACTGGTCAGCTACTGAAATTTTTCTCTAGTTTTCTTAGTGGTAGGAAACTATTTGTGAAAATGGGGTCCACCACGTCCAGCACTTGTGTTAATGCGTGGTCAGGTATCCCGCAAGGAACCCACAGCGGCCCTTTATTGTTTCTACTATTTATTAATGATTTACCCTTTCACTTTAAATATGCGAATTGTTTAATGTTTGCTGACGATGTCAAACTCTTTCTGACAGTTGATAGTACCTCTGATAGCGTTAAGTTGCAGCATGATTTAACTTCTTTCGAAGCGTGGTGTATTTTAAATCATTTATATTTAAATATCACAAAATGCTCTATAGTAGCATATGCTAGGAAGCCGGATATTGTTCTCTTCAACTATCAGTTGGATACTAATGTGCTTAATCGTCTGCCAGATATGCAAGACCTTGGTGTGATATTTGACACCAAGCTCTCTTTTAATAAACATATCGATTTTACAACCTCCAAATCGTTTGCACTGATAAGTTTCATTCAAAGAAATACTAGGGATTTTAGAGACCCAAATACCCTTAAATCTTTGTTCACTGCTCTTGTACGGAGCCGGTTAGAATATTGCTCCTTGGTTTGGAGTCCGTACTACGATCTATACTCAGCAAAAATTGAAAGAGTTCAGAGAGTCTTTACGAAATATGCTTTATATAAAACTAACTTCGAAGGTGGTCGTCTGCCTTACATTGGCAGAAGGAAGCTTCTCCGTCTGCAGTCTTTACATGACCGAAGAATTTGCTGCTCATTACTATTTGTATATAATGTAATTAACCATAATATCGATTGTGATGACATAAAGGCTATGTTCAATGTTTATATTCCCCCATGATCGCTAAGACCTAATCGCTTATTTGCTGATTCAGTTAGTAAATCTAATTACTCGTTGAATGAACCCATTAATAGGTGTATCCGCCTTTGTAATAGTTACGCTAATGTTATTGATCTCAATTCAAGTTTATATATGTTTAAATTAAGCTTGTTTACACTATTTAATTAAATTTGTTATATTTATACTTATGTGATAAACTGTCTAGTCTATAAGATTTATAAATTAGACTGAAATTAAATAAATAAAAAGCAGCCCTTGGTCGGGAAAAATCCCGAGTCTCTCCGGTACATAGAACCGACGGCCTTGGGAAGCGGCCATCTTCGGCCGCTATTGTTTTTATTATTTATCAATGATTTTCCAAATATGTTAACTAGCTCCGAGATTTTAATGTACGCCGATGATGTAAAGTTCTTTAGACCCATTCAAAGCCCTGGAGACAGACTATTTCTTCAGAACGATTTGTATAGCATAGTTCAATGGTGCAAGTCCAATGAAATGGCCCTCAACCTAAACAAATGCAAATTCATGAGTTTTACTAGAAAATCATATCAGGTACATGATTATTCGATAGGTGAGCAAGTTACTAGCTTCATCGATCTCAGTGTCACAATGGACCCCAAACCAGACTTCAAATATCATATGGAAACTTTTGTGACTCGATCTAGAGGTGTGTTAGCTTTCTTTAAACGATGGTCAAAAGAATTTATGGACCCTTACGGCACAAAAGCACTCTTTACTGCCTTAGTTCGACCGATACTAGAATACGCGTCAATTTTTTGGAACCCTCGGTATCAGTTTTATTGTGACTAGCTGGAATCGGTTCAAAAACAGTTCCTGCTTTTTGCGTTAAGTCCCTTATCTTGGGATCCAAGAAGGAATCTTTCATCCTATAATAGCCGGTTGAAGCTTATTAACCTTCTTTCCTTGAAAGCAGGGATATGCGTGTTGTATTGTTCATGGTGAAATTATTGGGAGGGATTGTGAATAGCCCATTTTTACTTAGTGAGATAAAGACTAATGTCCCTATGAGGCCATCAAGACATTTTCAACCACTCTTCCTGAGTACATGCAGATCTAATTTTGAAATGCACGAAGCTTTTCGTTGTTTGTGTCTGGATTTCAACAAGCACTAAATCAATTTCGATATTTCAGACTAGCCTTTCTTAATAAAGAAAAGTATACTATTTAACCTAAGTTATAAAATGCTTAGCTAATGCAAGCACGGGCAAAAATTCGATATTTCAGACACGCCTTTCTTAATAAAGAAAAGTATACTATTTAACCTAAATTAGAAAATGCTTATTTAATGCAAGCACAGGCAAATCAAAACACATAAAAGTGTGATAAGATCACACACCTAATATATACATTACAAAAACGTACTGGTCACTGCGTCATCTACATCTATTAACCTAAATTAGAAAATGCTTATCTAATGCAAGAACAGGCAAATCAAAACACATAAAAGTGTGATAAGATCATACGCTTAATAAATATATTACAAAAACGTACTGGTCACGAGGCCTTTAAGTCCTTTAAGTGCCTGGATGCGTCCCCGAAGTCCGCAGACATGAAAACCACAAAAAACGGATGAAACCTTGACGATTAATCCGGTGTCAGTCTCTGCACCTGCAGCGTTGACTCTTGGTAATTCCAATGACTTACTCGATGTTAATTCGCCATGCCTTGAACTGGATAATGATACTAGGCGTATGACCAGGTCTAAAACGACGCTAGTTCAAGAGAACATTTGAAAGGACGCTGGAGCTTCGTCCACGTCTACCTCTGCCTCGATTCAAGTGACAGTTTCTGATGATAATTTCGCATCTACTTCGACTGAAATACCTGCAACCCGCCCCACTGATCAGATATTAGAGCAAAATAATCAAGAAAAAACAGCTCCTAGTGCTCTTGTCGTAGTCCCTCCTAATAAATCGATATTTATATCGAAGACGTGAAGCAGTACATAACGTCTCCGTTGAAGCCCAGTGAGCTAAATATTCGGGAATTCAAATTTAGAGAAGAAAGAAGTATATCATCTTTTAAAATTGATGTCTCTTGGGAAAGTTTTGTAACGATTTTAAATAAATCTTTTTGGCCGAATGGCGCACTCATTCGGGAATTTGTTCGGGTACAACCTCGGAAAACTGTACGAATTCTTCAAAGTTCTGCTCCAGCTTCAAAAAACTATTTTTTGATTTAGCACTATCAAAATGTAAAAGGATTAAACACAAAACTTACTGACCTGTTCCTTAAGAGCCACGACTTCGCCTATAATGTGTTGGTTTTCACTGAAACCTGACTTAAGCCGCACGTGTTTAGCTATGAAATCTTGAGTAATAGTTTCGAAGTTTTTGGAATTGATCGTCTGAACAAAGTTGGTGGAGGAGTTTTGATTGCTGTTGATGCCAGCTTTTCCGCTGAAGAAATTCTGATCCCTGAAGCCGATAAAATCGAATTTCTATGTGTCCGAGTTAAACACTTAACCTGTTATACTTATATTACTGTAAGCTACGTCCGTCCGCAATCTGATCTACAGATATACTGCAAACATTTATCAGCTATAAGGTCAGTGTCTTCTTTAGTTAACCCTTCTGACTTGGTCATAGTAATATAATTGACCGTTTATTGGTTCCCTGTTCATCTGGAGACATCTTCAATGAGTTTTTAAACGACCTTGCGGATATGGGGCTTTAAAAAGTAAATAGTGTTTTAAATAAGTTTGGTAAATGCTTGGATCTCGTATATGTTAGTGACGTTTCTAAACTCGCTTTGGTTCGATGTGACCCACTGGTATTGCCCGAGGACGTGTATCACCCACCATTGGAGATTATTGCTAGAACATCCCGACAACTAAAACATGTTGTTTCCTATCAAAACGATTTGTCTTCTGTTCGCTTTTTATTTAGAAAAACCGACTTCGAAATGCTGAAAGACAAGGAATCCAATATAATTTGGCCTCAATATGACGGAGATGTTGGAGAAAGCGTACTGCATTTCACTAATGTGTTACGCCGCATTTTTCATACTTGCGTTCCTCAAACTTCTCGCCCTAGAGCACCACTTAAAACTGCCTGGTGCACTAGAGAATTGAACTACTTAAAAAATAAAAAAAACTCGCTGGTTTAAGCGATATAAGAAATCTGGCTTGTCAAGTGACTATGGGGTTTATTCTATTTTACGTCACAAATATAATTCTCTGAGCAAGATTTGCTACAAGAACTACTTAGAAAAGCTAAAACTTTATCTTTCTTCCAACCCGAAGTCGTTCTACGGTTTTGTTAACTCCAAACGTAAGACTACTGGTTTTCCTTCTGTCATGAAATTCGACAACAGGATTTCAAGTGGACGTCATAATTGCTGATATGTTTGCTGATTTCTTTAAATCAAACTACTGCGAGTCGGCTTCCCGACAACCCAGACCTCCACCTGGGTTACCAATGCTTGACTGTGTAGTAGTTCCGTTAATATCTGCTACAGATGTATTTTTAAAGCTAGAAAACCTGAAGACTTATTATTCTAGTGGTCCTGATAAGATTCTCACTGTTGTTCTGAAAAGTTGCGCTGAATTTCTTTATCAGCCCTTAACTAATATATTTAACGCCTCTCTAAAACAAGGAATATTTCCTAGTTTCTGAAAAGAATCTTTTATAATACCACTGTACAAAAGTGGCAGTAAATCTTGCGTAGCAAACTATAGAGGAATTGCAAAACTTAATGACATACCGAAGCTTTTCGAATGCAGTGTTACAAAACAGTTAGCTCAATCACTATATCCAATAATCCACCCTTTTCAGCATGGGTTCTGCAGAGTTAAATCAACCGAATCAAATTTGCTTGAGTTCACAACGCAAGTCTCTAGAAACTTTAGAAATAACCTTCAAACAGATGTAATTTACACAGACTTTAGCAATGCTTTTGATAAAGTTTCTCATACAATTTTTATTAACAAACTTGACTGTATGGGGTTATCATCAACGTTGCTAGGATGTATCTCAACTTACTTAAAAGGAAGGAAGCAAAAAGTGATCTTTAAAGACGCCTCATCGCAATTCATCAAAGTTACATCTGGCGTACCTTAAGGAAGCCATGTTGTTGTTGTTGTTGTAGCAATGTTTCGCCCCACCTAATAGCCGCGACCGATCACAAATTATCATCAATATCCTCTAACGGGAGTCCAAGGAAACTTGCTGTTTCGACAGGGGGGGACCATAATGAAAGGGGTGTTAGAGGCGTTGGTTCCACATTGCAATTAAAGAGATGGTTGGTGTCATGTGGGGACACATTGCAAGCGGGGCATACATTTTGTATGACGGGGTTGATTCTGGATATGTAAGAGTTTAACCTATTACAGTATCCAGAACGAAGTTGAGCCAGAGTGACTCGCGTTTCCCTGAGAGTATGCGTTCCTCTTCCGCAAGTTTTGGGTACTGTTCCCTAAGTACTGGATTCACAGGGCAATTCCCGGCATAAAGGTCGGACGCCTGTTTGTGGAGTTCACCAAGGACCTGCTTGTGTTTTTTTGCTTCATACGGCTGAGTTCTCAGGTGCCGTATTTCCTCAAAATGCTTACGGAGATGACTCCTTAAGTCCCTAGGCGATGTTGGTTCATCAATCAGGTGTCTGTTGGGATGCTCAGGTTTCTGGGTATTCAACAGGAACTGTTTTGTTAGCATCTCATTTCTCTCCCTGATGGGGAGTATTCTCGCCTCATTATGTAGATGGTGTTCTGGGGACATAATAAGACAGCCCGTGGCGGTTCTGAGCGCAGTATTTTTGCAGGCCTGTAGCTTCTTCCAGTGGGTAGTTTTTAGGCTTGGCGACCATATAGGGGACGCGTAGCACGCAAACGGCTGGCCAATTGCTTTGTATGTGGTAATGAGCGTTTCTTTGTCTTTTCCCTAAGTACTGCCAGCAAGGGATTTGAGGATTTTATTACGGCTCTGGATTTTCGGAACAATTGCGGACACGTGCTCACCAAAATGTAGATCCTGATCAAACGTCACACCCAAGATTTTGGGGTGTAGGACAGTCGGTAGCGTAGTGCCATCGACGTGGATGTTCCAAATGGTCGACATTTGGGACGTCCAAGTTGTAAATAAGGTCGCGGATGATTTAGTCGGTGATAATGCCAAGTTTCGCGAGGCAAAAAACTGGAGAGATCAGGGAGGTTGCCGTTTATTCTGTTGCAAAGCTCATCGATATGTGGTCCCGGGCCTGTGGCCATTATTGTGCAGTCATCGGCGTTAGAAACGATAGTAACTCCTTCCGGTGGCGAAGGTAGATTTTATATGTAAAAATTAAACCAAAGTGGTGATAGGACAACACCCTGTGGCACCCCTTGTTTAATTCTGCTTGGCTTTTCGTTTCTGAATTGCACCGATGCCTGCCGACCACCCAGATAATTTGCGGTCCACCTTTTAAGACATGGGGGAAGGGTAGACCCTTCCAAGTCTTGCAGTAACGTGCCATGGCTGACCGTATCAAAAGCTTTTGATAGGTCTAGCGCAACGAGTACTGTTCTATGGTGGCGGTTTTGACTTAAACCGCAATTTATCTGGGTGCTAATGGCATTTAGCGCGGTGGTGGTGCTATGGAGTTCTCTGAAGCCATGCTGATGACAGGCTAGCTGCAACTTTGCTTTGAAGTAGGGGAGCAAAATGGCTTCAAGCGTCTTGGCTACTGACGATAGGAGAGATATCGGGCGGTATGACTCTCCTATGTTAGCTGGTTTCCCAGGCTTTAGTAGCGGGACCACCTTGGTCATTTTCCACTTTTCGTGTATGACAAAGGTGGAAAGAGACAATTTGAAGGCATGTGCTAAATATTTGAAACACTCTTTCCCTAGGCTTTTAAGCATCGGCATGGATGTGCCGTCTGGGCCCACTGCATTGGATGGGTTAGCATGACCGATGGCATCCTCAACCTCTTTGGCGGTGATGGTAATTGGTGACGCGCTGAACTTATGTTTACGTGCGTGTCTGTTGGCCCTCCGTCTATTTTTGTCGACCGCAGAATGCATTACGTATTGTCGGCAGAAAGCGCTCCCGCATTTTTTGGCATCCGACAGCACTTTGTCCCCAAAGGCGATGGAAACTTTATCATTGTGCCTAGACGGATTCGATAGGGACTTTACAGTGGACCAAAGTTTACCTACACCGGCAGAGAGGTTACAACCGCTTAGGCGCTCCTCTCATTTCGGCCGCTTGTGTTCAATCTGATGCGATGGTTTATATCCCTTATTTGAGGGTCGCCGGGATCGAGCTGTCTTATAAAGTCACGTTCTCTCGCTAAACTTGAGGCCTCTGCCGGGAAGTGGGGCCGAATTTTGGGAATTCTACCGGCGGGAATGAAACGAGCCGAGGCGGGTTCAATGACCTTGCGGAAAGCACGCCCCCCTTGGCGGGCATCAGTTGGGATAGGGAGGGCAGCAAAGCGGTTGTCTGTAAAGGATTTGTATTCGTCCCACTTTCCTTTTTTAAAGTTAATGAAAGCGCGTTTTTCTGCGACGATGAAGTCGGCGGAACGCTCGAGCGAAATAAGTATAGGCAGGTGGTCGGATGCCAATATTACCATCGGCTGCCAGTTGACGCGGTTTACGAGTTCTGCGCTCACAATTGAGATATCCGGCGAACTGTGACAGCTTCCTACCATACGTGTGGGGGCGTCTCCGTTTATTGTGCAGAACGTCGTTTCTTCTATTTGATCCGCTAACATCTCACCCCTACTGTCCACCCGCAAGGTTGAATGCCAGCATGCGAATGCATTGAAATCGCCTAAGATAATGCGATTGTTTCCAGTCAGTACGCCGCTGATACTGGGGCAACAGGTGGCCGGAGGGATGTAGATGTTGATGATTTCTAGATTTGCAGCGCCCGACCGGACAGATAATCCTTGACGTTCTAAGACACTGTCCCTGCGGTCGATGACGGGATCAAATATATAATATTGCACAGTGTAGTGTATGATAAACGCGAGACCGCCTCCGTTTCCGCTCTCGCGATCTTTTCTGTGGAAATTATACCCAGAGCAGGTCTGCAATGCAATATCTAGCAATATCTATATATATAAAAAGAAGTGTACATTTTGATTGTCACTCCATAACTCGAGAACGGATAGAAAGATTGCCAGGAAATTTTTAGGATAAGTTAGTAGGAACCCGGAGAGTGTTTGTGAAAAGTTTTTTTCCAGGAAGTGAACCAGGGACCGATTTATTCTAAACTATCGTATATATGCCTCGATTTGCCTGAAACTTGGTATGTAGGTAGCGTTATATCTAGAATAAAATGTCGGTTAATTGTTCTTCCGGGAAGTGGACCAGGAACCGATTTATTCTAATATATCGTATATATGGCTCGATTTGCCTAAAATTTGGTATGGAGGTAGCGTTATATGTAGAATAAAATGTCAGATAATTTTTCTCCCGGGAAGTGGATCAGGACCGATTTATTCTAAACTATCGTATATATGGCTCAATTTGCTTGAAATTTGATATGTAAGTAGCGTTATGCCTGGATTAAAATAACAATAATTTTTCTTCTGGGAAGTGAACCAAAAACCGGTTTATTCTAAAATATAATAGTCGTAATGCGATTTAGTTTAGCTTTGTAAATTAGTAGCATTTTGTCTTAATTAAAATATAACATAATTTTTATAGAATAGAGGTCCTAACAAATGTATACTAACTATTGTTTTTCGCACATATACCTATGCCTGTAGTGTTTACTCCAGAATGCATAATTTGCTTCCCCTATCTTCTATCTTCTTCTATATATTTATTTTAGGAAAGATACAGGAAGGAGAGATGATGGTTAGTTGATTTTGAAATCCCAAATCGGCTTAGTTATTCTTGAGTTATGATTTTTTATTAGAAAAAATTCAAAATTTGAAAAAAAAAAAATAAAAAGAAGTGTACATTTTGATTTTCACTCCATAACAGCTGTCGCCTTGTCCGTCCTGATGTCACGTTGTTTAAATTTTTCCCAAATTATTAAATAAATTATAAAATTAAAAAACTGTTTCAAATAAATGTTTTCATACATTTAAAAAAGCAATATGGGCAATCTCCGATTATTAAAATCATACAAACAGACAAAATTAGTTAATTCGTTGTAGTTCTATAAATTGAACAAAAACAGCAACAAAACCAAAGTTTCTTTGAAAACCGCCGTACCAAGCATAGCTTTAACACATAATTGCATACGAAGCATGCAATGTGTAAAAGATTAAAATATGCAAAAAGAAGGCAATTGGGAAAAACTTTACAACAACTAAGGCATGACGTAGCTGAATGCGTTTATAACCATTTCAACTATCGTAGGAGTGCGAGTTCGACTCCCACTCCCGGGAGAAAAGGCTTTGAAGAGATTTACAAGGTATAATCGAAACAGCTGTCGCCTTGTCCGTCCTGATGTCACGTTGTTTAAATTTTTCCCAAATTATTAAAAAAATGAAAGTATCTAATGTAAAACAAATAGTTGAACAAATATTTATCAATAAATGTTCTCAATAAAAAGTAGCATCCTAACAGATTTCAACACCCTTCTGGAGCACAATATAGAAGTAAAAATAAATGGAATAAAAAATGAAATTGTAAAGGATATAGCTAATGAATTCCAAAAGAGTAATGAAGTTATTAGTAACTTGAAAGCAGCTAGCGAGAACGTTAACACTAAGTTGACGTTTGCTCAGGCCGTTAAATCAAATGAGAACAAAATCGTTATTAAACCGAAAAATCAAAAAAAGAAAGCGAAGGAAACTAAAGAAGCTTTGAAGAAAGTTGTTGAGCCCACAGATGACCTTGTCAGAAATGTTAAAGAGATAAATAAAGGGGCTATAATTGTGGAATGTATAAACAAGGAAGCTTGTGAGCAAGTGCGTCAGAAAGTACAAGACACTATAGGAAAAGATTACGAAGCGGAGAAAACAAAAAATAAAAGTGAAATAAAAAAGATAGTTAAGATAGTTGGCATAACTGAAAAAATTAGAAATGAACGGTTAATAGAGTGTTTAACGAAGCAAAACGATTCATGTGCAGGAAAAGAGTTTGTAGTTAGAAAGGTCTATGAAAATACGAATCGTAGGGAGGAAAGTAACATTGCATTAGTAGAAACTTATGCAATAACATTTGAGAATATATTGCAGCAAAAGAGGCTATATATAGAGTGGGATACCTGTGTCGCTTACGAACACGTAAGTGTTTTGAGATGCTTTTAAGTGCGCGGGATATAAGCAAAAAACGAGCGATTGTACTAATAAAATAGCTTGTAGCATATGTGCTGGATCCCACGACAGCAAGGAATGTACATCAAATACCATTAAATGTATTAACTGTTGTGAACTGGTGAAAAAGAAAGTGATTGAAGTAGATGTCAATCATCACGATTTCAGTAAAGACTGTCCAGCGTACAAAAAACACGCACAGTTAAAAAATAAAGTGCGCGTTTAGCAACGAGCATTAAATGAGCTGAACTGTATATATTTAAATATAAATAGTATTGTTTCTAATAAAGGTGAGCTAGAAGGCCTTATCGAACTTCGGAAACCTCATCTGATTCTTTGTTCAGAAAGCTGTTGCACAGATGAAATAACAAACCTATAGTTAGAGATACCAACATATAAAACTTTACGGTGTAATTCACATAGCAGACATACAGGAGGTGTTCTTCTATTCTAATTTAAAAATTTTTTCAATTAAGAAAAAATTTATCATAACAATAATAATGATAAAAAATTATTTTAGGCCTTGAGCTCGATTCGAACCCGCGATCTTAAAATCAGTAGGCCGATATAACAACAAAAATTGTTAATACATCCCAGAGCACGGGGAAAAAGTGTCAATAAAATATGACACTATGGCAGCATTGCCAACAAACAAAGTCCAATTTTCACAGCCATTCTGCAACAGATGTCGCAGTGTTGTGAATATCAATTGGCACGAACCAGAATAGAAGTAGGATTAATGAAGACAAACAAAAAACCGCTGTGATGGCTGAATGGTTATAGCAGCGGCGCCTAAACGTTGCCGATGAAGGAATTTAGCAGTTCCCGAAATGGATCTATACAACGAGCTTTGGCAGTTGTCTAAATTTTTTCTTTCTTCTATTCTAATTTAAAAATTTTTTCAATTAAGAAAAAATTTATCATAACAATAATAATGATAAAAAATTATTGTTAGGCCTTGAGCTCGATTCGAACCCGCGATCTTAAAATCAGTAGGCCGATATAACAACAAAAATTGTTAATACATCCCAGAGCACGGGGAAAAAGTGTCAATAAAATATGACACTATGGCAGCATTGCCAACAAACAAAGTCCAATTTTCACAGCCATTCTGCAACAGATGTCGCAGTGTTGTGAATATCAATTGGCACGAACCAGAATAGAAGTAGGATTAATGAAGACAAACAAAAAACCGCTGTGATGGCTGAATGGTTATAGCAGCGGCGCCTAAACGTTGCCGATGAAGGAATTTAGCAGTTCCCGAAATGGATCTATACAACGAGCTTTGGCAGTTGTCTAAATTTTTTCTTTCTTCTATTCTAATTTAAAAATTTTTTCAATTAAGAAAAAATTTATCATAACAATAATAATGATAAAAAATTATTGTTAGGCCTTGAGCTCGATTCGAACCCGCGATCTTAAAATCAGTAGGCCGATATAACAACAAAAATTGTTAATACATCCCAGAGCACGGGGAAAAAGTGTCAATAAAATATGACACTATGGCAGCATTGCCAACAAACAAAGTCCAATTTTCACAGCCATTCTGCAACAGATGTCGCAGTGTTGTGAATATCAATTGGCACGAACCAGAATAGAAGTAGGATTAATGAAGACAAACAAAAAACCGCTGTGATTGCTGAATGGTTATAGCAGCGGCGCCTAAACGTTGCCGATGAAGGAATTTAGCAGTTCCCGAAATGGATCTATACAACGAGGTTTGGCAGTTGTCTAAATTTTTTCTTTCTTCTATTCTAATTTAAAAATTTTTTCAATTAAGAAAAAAATGTATCATAACAATAATAATGATAAAAAATTATTGTTAGGCCTTGAGCTCGATTCGAACCCGCGATCTTAAAATCAGTAGGCCGATATAACAACAAAAATTGTTAATACATCCCAGAGCACGGGGAGAAAGTGTCAATAAAATATGACACTATGGCAGCATTGCCAACAAACAAAGTCCAATTTTCACAGCCATTCTGCAACAGATGTCGCAGTGTTTTGAATATCAATTGGCACGAACCAGAATAGAAGTAGGATTAATGAAGACAAACAAAAAACCGCTGTGATGGCTGAATGGTTATAGCAGCGGCGCCTAAACGTTGCCGATGAAGGAATTTAGCAGTTCCCGAAATGGATCTATACAACGAGCTTTGGCAGTTGTCTAAATTTTTTCTTTCTTCTATTCTAATTTAAAAATTTTTTCAATTAAGAAAGAATTTATCATAACAATAATAATGATAAAAAATTATTGTTAGGCCTTGAGCTCGATTCGAAACCGCGGTCTTAAAATCAGTAGGCCGATATAACAACAAAAATTGTTAATACATCCCAGAGCACGGGGAAAAAGTGTCAATAAAATATGACACTATGGCAGCATTGCCAACAAACAAAGTCCAATTTTCACAGCCATTCTGCAACAGATGTCGCAGTGTTGTGAATATCAATTGGCACGAACCAGAATAGAAGTAGGATTAATGAAGACAAACAAAAACCGCTGTGATGGCTGAATGGTTATAGCAGCGGCGCCTAAACGTTGCCGATGAAGGAATTTAGCAGTTCCCGAAATGGATCTATACAACGAGCTTTGGCAGTTGTCTAAATTTTTTCTTTCTTCTATTCTAATTTAAAAATTTTTTCAATTAAGAAAAAAATTATCATAACAATAATAATGATAAAAAATTATTGTTAGGCCTTGAGCTCGATTCGAGTTTACAATAACACTATTAAAAAAAATATTTGGTGTATAATAACAAAAACCACAAACATCCTTCCCCAGTATCAAATAGGATTGATTTATCATCCGCCTAGTGCGAGTGATGCTGACTTTATTTCATATCTAAACGAAATTCTGAACAACAACTCTCTTACACATGACAAAGTCGTCTTCATTGGGGATTACAACATAAATCTTAACAGAAGCACAACGTATAGCAAGCAGTTAGTTGACCTATTTTGGTCTTTTGCTATGGAACAAAAAATAGATTTTTACAACCGAAAGACCGATAATACCGAAGCAATGATTGATCTGCTCTTTACGAGAATCAGATTTCTGATCACGAAATCATACACTCCAATATCAAGTTAGACAGAGAATTTCAAATGAGAGCTAAAAGAACCATAACATCTTGGGAATATTATGCATGTGATAGTCTTGTCAACCAATTACGACAGGTTAACTACTCTGGCTTTGAGAATCTCAGTGTCGAAAACAAGCTCTCATTCCTAAACAATACATTATCGAATGCAATGACTACATTAACATACTCAAAAGAAATCCCTGTGAAACTTACGAACAAATGGTACGACTCTGAACTAGCGAATCTGCACAAATATAAATTCAATCTATACAAAATAGCTCAAAGAACAGGTGAATGGAACGAATACAACCTTACAAAGCGTGGGTATAAACGTCTGATAAAGATTAAAAAGGTCAAGTATATGGAACAAAAAATCACACATAATGTTGGGGATAGTAAGGCAATGTGGAAGCATTTGAAAAAAGCATATGTATGTCCAAAGAAAATAATGGAATCAATAAAATATTGATAAACGACCAACTATATACTCAGGAGAATAAAATAGCCCAGTCCCTCAATAACTATTTCATTGACAGCATAGTCGAAATCAGCTCGAATATTCCAGTTAATAACAATAACGTAGCATTTTCGGCTGTTGAAAATAGCACTCTTACTTTCAAATTTCAGAAGGTATCTGCAAGCGATATACTAGAAATAGTAAGTAAATTCAAAAACAAAATAGGAGGGAAAAAACTTATAACTGAAGAGCTGATGAGATAAGACCTATTAACACGTTAGCGTGTGAGGAAAAGATACTGGAAACTGTAGTTAAAAACCAGCTAGTGAAGTACCTAGATGATAATAAAGTTATTATACCGCAGCAATCAGGCTTTCGGAAAAAATATTCTTGTGAAAGTGACTTAAACCTTGCTTTAGCTAACTGGAAAGAAGATCTGAGCAGAAATAGAGATATAATAGCTGTATTCCTAGACTTAAAACGTGCTTTTGAGACTATTGATCAAAATTTATTGCTAAAAAACTGTATAGCATAGGTGTTACTGAAACGGATCTAAAATGGTTCCAAGACTTTATCATGAAGAGAAGTCAAAGAACTGTAATTGGATCATCCCTGTCTGAAAGAAGAGAGGTGCCTGTTGGACTTCCGCAAGGGTCTGTCCTGGCACCTATATTGTTTAATATCTATTTTAATGATATAACCAATTCTCTAAAGTACTGTGATATTAAATTTTTTGCTGACGATACATTGTTGATGCTTAGTGGAGATAATATAACTGAAGTATATATAAAAGAAAGAAGACTTAAATAGAGTATATGATATGCTCGAATAGATTGCGACTCAATATAAGCAAAACAAAATAAATGGTTATTTCAAGAAGGAATTTTCAAAACAATGAGTTACCACTTCTAAATATAAACAACGAAGCTATTGACAAAGTCAGTACTCTCAAGTATTTAGGAATCAAAATCGTTGATAAACTCAACTTTAGTGAGCACATCGACTACACGGTTGGGAAAATAGCCAAAAAGATATATTTCATGCAAAGAATCTGCAAGTACTTAAGTAGACGGTACAAGGTAATGGTTTACAGATCGATAATCGAACCCCACTTCATATATTGTCCAACATTATTCTTCATTATGAGAGATAACCAAATTTACAAATTGGAAAAGCAACAAAACCGAGCTATGCGATTTATTCTTAGGAAACGCTATGACACACCTATCAGAGATATGCGCGCCACTCTAAATTGGCTAAGCATTAAACAGGTACTGTTTTATCATACGATGAATTTTATTAGAAACATAATCGAAGGCAAAAAGTAACATAAAATATGTAAGAAATGTTCATTCCATAAATACAAGAAGAAGAAATGATTTTACTCTACCTGCTTATAGAACAGAAGCAGACAAATGTAATTTGTACTATAAAGGATTAAAATTCTACAATGAATTACCAAATGATGTTAAATCTAGTAACATAAGGGAATTTAAACACAAATTGTACAATTACTGTAGAACACTGCCATTCTAGTGCAAGATGGGCAAACTTTCGAATCATCAATAGCATTGCATACATCCCGATTACTCCACGCTGGCACTAGGAAGCTTCGCCACGTATGAAAAAGTAGCCGAAGCTCATTCTGTAACGCATCACTCATCCTAGTAAGTGCATCGCCGTTCAGATGTTGCCTTCGTACTTTAAATGCGTTAACAGCGTCAGATACAACTGGCAAAATCCTTGCATTGGTGTCATTCGTCTGCTACCCATCTCTCACTACATTTGTGCAGTCAATAGATGCCGATAAATTAATTTAATTGGATTATATATTAGTTACTATATATAGGTATAAGCTAGGCTTAGTATAAGCTGTAAGAAATAAATAAATTAAATTAAAATAACGAAAGTATATTTAATTCTGGTTGAAGCAAAACATAAAATTTGTTTTTTTTTTTATAAAAGATCAGATCTACCTGTTTTTCGAAAAGCCTATTTTTAGGACTTTGATGGAAAATAAAAAAAGGACAAAAATGTCTCCGTGAAATTTACAGTAGGTATTATAATATTCAGTTACCTGAATTCATAAGGTCTACCTGCGTCTAGCTGCGATTTCACCTTTTACATCAAATAAAGTGAATCAACCTTGAGTATAAATACGCGCCTGGGCAGGTATAGGTAAGAAGGAGGCGACTTTAGTAGGTCACCTTTCTTGTTGGAATTTGTTAATAAAACCAAATTTTTCGGTTACAGGCTGCATAATATACCTGGAACTCATTTCCATAATTTGAGTATATAAAGCAATGTTTAATACAACACCCAAAATCAGTCGTTTTTTTTGGAGTCTATAGAATAAAGTATTCTGTTTATTTAAATAAACATAAATAAAGCTCACATATTTTTTTAGTAAGATATACTCGATGGAAAATTTTAATGTGCCTCTAGAAAATTGCAAACTATTTGAGGTGTTCAAAGCTTCAAAAACAAAAGCGGAGTTCGTTGAGGCTATTATGACAGAATTACCAAATGAAGCATGCGACGAAGAAGACGAAGACTTGAAAGAAAAAATTGGCTTCCTCTACATTCCAATACAAAGAAAATGGCAAGCAGGCGGTCCTTCTACTTCAGGGTTTATAAGTAAGCATGAAAACTGGCTAGCTGGTAAAAGTTTTTTGGACGAAGAAATGCCTAGCACATCAACCAATTGGACTAGAGGAAGACCAACAAAACCCATAGAAGAATGTTCGACCCACGCAAGGAAAAGGAAGCTGTGAGATTATACTAGAACTATCGCCACGACTCATATTTCAGAAGCATTGGCTATTAAACACAAAAAGGACGAAGAAAACACCAAGTCTCATATCATAGGGGCAGTTGCGTTAGCAAGTCCAGCGCGACTGAGAAGGATCAAAAACAGCATTCCCACACCCCCAAATGCGCTTCCTAGGAGATACACTCCTGAAGAGTCTTTGGCGCTGTTTATAGATCGTATATAGCGTGAGTCATTATTGCAACATAATGTCGATCTTTTCCCTGGATACAAACAAATCACTCAAGCCAAGAAAGAATCAGTTCCACCAAGAGCCAAAATAACCGAAGTATCAGCTGAAGTTGAGCTCCAAAACTTAATGGATCATACGTCTATGCGACTCTTGAAAAGCTTTCTGAAGAAAAGTTGAAATCACTGCCAAAACGCCTAATATTGATAAGTAAATGGGGCTGTGATAGGTCATCAGGACAAAGCGCATATAAACAAAGAATAAATTAGACGATGGAACAGTTACAGATGGTATTGAAAATATTGAAAAAAATCCACGGCCGTCATCAGCTAAATTGTGCCGGCCGATATTATTTAAATATGAAAAGGAGTCTTCGGAACTCATAAAAGCTACAGTGAGTGATATAAAAAATCAAATCGCAAAATTAGAACAAACAATAATTTAAATCGAAGACCGGAATGTTATTACCATAAATCATGATTTTCTTTTAACAATGGTCCGTGGAAAAGTTTGAAACTTACTAACAAACACATCATCTACAATGACATGTCCAATCTGTAAGAAGAGTCAAAAAGACTTTGAAAATCTTAATGATTCAATTATTGACGAACTAAGTTATGATTATGGAATATCTCCTTTGCACGCGAGGATAAGGTGCATGGAATTCGTTTTGAAACTGGCGTATACACTACCCCAACAAGGAGAAGTTTTCAACGACAATGCCCAATTTTGGCCCATGGAAAAGATTTAATAGAATAGCAGCGTTTACCATTAGGATAATTGTCTGAAGAAGCTCAAAAATCTAAAAACAAGGACTTCAAAAGATATAGAAGTACTAACGCTTGCAAAATCTCACGAGTTAGACAAAACAAGGACCTTTTCAACATGTTGGCCATCTCTTCTGATCCAGTCATATCATCCACGAAGCATGTAAGATCATAAAAAGATCTTACACCTGTAGCTCAGAAATGGTTTCCTTGTTAGATATACATATTTTCAAGTGACGAAGACTACGTTAAGATTAAATAAATTATCCACGTTTTTCTACCACAACAAAAAAATTATTTAGTACTTAGTTTTGTTATTTTATTAAAAAAAAATAAAACAATAAATACAAGTTTATTATTTATTATAAATAATACAATTATCTCATTTAGTAATTATAATCATATAATTTTCGTTTTTACATGTTTTCAAATTTATCAAATTTTAAGATGAATTTTGAAGCACCATTTATGTATATTTATTTTAAAGTTTAGGCTATCAGAAGAGTAATAAATTTTTACAGAACTCAATAAAATTGGTAAAGCGGTTATTAAGATAAAACTGTTTATCATACGTGGGCAGTGCTCAAAAATTTATTAGTTGTTAATCATTGGCTAAATACAGTAATATTGAAAAACTTTTAATAATTGTTCTTAGTTAAGTATTAATAAAATATTTGGTTTTTGAATTTTTCAAAAATATGTAAGTAAATTTATACAATGAAATTTCAAGCAATGTTTATGTACTTATCCCCTAGCGTACACTTTCACTTTTATAAGAGTATAACAACTTAAAAGAAGTAATGCGTCCATCAAGTTTGGTGGAGATTGATAACCTTGCAACTAAGACAAAACTCTTAATCATAAGTGGGTAGAGCCACATTCCTTCATATAAATCATAAGTTTATCTAATTTCATGTTCAAATACATCCTCATAAAAAAGTTCAAAGTTTGTTCTTCAGTTTTTAACAAACAATTTTTTTTTGGTATTTTTCTACAATTTTTCAACTTTAACGAAATTGTGAAGCACCCTGTTACTCTGGCACCTTGTATTTTCAACTGTACAAAGTCTAAATAACACTGGACAACGAATTTCAACTTTTTCTCTTTACCAGAAACGCCGTTATGAAATTCGTATGTAAAATCACCCCCTGATTTCGAAAATTGAGTTCATTTTTCGTTCATTTCTATGGTACCGTTTTTGAGATATTTGCAATTTACCGTTATTCCAAAAAGATGGCTCCCTTTAATTACGTATATCTCACGAACGGGTGAAGCAATTGCAAAAAAATTTACAGAATCGGAAAGACAATAAAATTTTCTATGAATACATCATACATTGGTTTTTGCTCAACCAGACATTTTTCGAGATATTAGCTTATCATTTCAGATTTTTGTTTTTTTTTTATCAAAAAATATGAAAAAAATTACTTTTTGCGAGGGCAACATTCCAAAACCACAACTTTTTGTCCAGATATTTTTTCTTTACGTAAAGCTCTGTTTAATTAGAAAAAAGATAAGCTATCATCGAATAAAATCGATGCAAAACTACGTAAGTTATAAGCGATCAAATAAAAATACCCAGGTTGCGCAACTTCAATGTATGTATACATACATATATTAAAGGTATAAAGTGCAAATGGGATATTATCCGGATAAATGAATAACACCATAACAATGATAATACTTTTTCTTTAAATAAATCAAATATGACTTTTAATACTCGAATTGTTTTATAGTAGGTAGAGAGGTTGCATCGAAAGGAAGAGTGGTTGGGTTCGAAACCTGCTGTAGGCATGTAGTTATAAACATGTATATCCGTCACTTATGGGTAAGTATGCATAGATTTTCAAAATTATAAGACACAAAAAATTTGTAAAGCCTACATCTAAAGCAGGTAGTATTTTCTTTTCCCGGCCTCGTATAAAAAGGAACCTTTCTGTCTAGGTAAGATTTGATTTTTTCAATTTTATTCTTGTTCCGAGTATAAATATGAGTTAATGCGCCTTGAAACTTCATAACATCTGCAAAGCTCGCCGAAGATAGTTCAGTTCATAAGTCAAATTTCAAAACCGTGATTTATTAAAAAAAATAAAATGAGTAAAAGGACGCGAGAATTTGTTTGTAATAACGATCCAGATATGTTCTGTTTCATGTGTGGCCAATATACTATCATAAGGCGACGACGAGTATTCTCAGATCATATGAAAACTTTATACTCCAAGTATTTTGGCATTGAGCCTAAAAATGCTGAAAAACCATGGACACCGAACACTTTGTGTACATCGTGTCGAGTAGAATTGATTCAGTCGGAATCAGGACAACAAATAAAATTTGATACACCAATGTTATGGAGAGAACCTACTTGCCATTCAATAGAGTGTTATATTTGTCAAACAAAAGTACTTGGCATTGGAAGATCAAGAAGAGTAACCTATGCCAGCGTACCTACAGTGACATTACCAGTACTACATTCAACGGCAGTTGCGAATCCAGTTCCATTGTCAACAGTAATATCTGAATGCGGGGAATCAAGTTGTACTGAATTTCGCATGGGAAACGAGAGAAACGTTCTGTCACAAGCACAACTTGATGATTGGATAAGAGATTTGGAACTATCCAAGGAAAAGGCCGAGATCCAACATCTTGTATGCAACAATTTAAATTTGTGTCATCCGATGTTAAGGTTATATATTGTAGAACTTGTCACGAAGAATTTTCCAAACAATATACCAAGAAAGACAGTATATGCTACTGCAACAACACTCCTGGTTTATTCAAAGAATTTGGTCAAACATATGATTCTAAAGACTGGCGATTGTTCATAAACAGCAATAAACTGAGTTTGAAGGCTGTATTGTTGCATATTGGTAACAAAAAGCCTTCTATCCCGATCGTACATGCAGTAAATACAAAGGAAACCTACGAGGAAACGCAAAAACTACTAAAATTTATCAAATATGAAGAGCATGATTGGAAAATATGTTCGGATCTCAAAGTTGTTGCAATGCTATGCGGTCTACAAGGTGGCTACACCAAGCACTGCTGCTTCCTTTGCAAGTGGGATAGCCGAGCTCGTAAGGACCACTACGTCAGAAAGGATTGGCCGGAAAGAGTCGAGTTTAACGTTGGTGTGGATAACATCAAATACACCCCTCTTGTCAAGAAAGAGAAAATCATACTTCCACCCTTACACATCAAGCTCGGTCTCATTAAAGACTTGGTTAAGGCTTTGGACAAAGAAGGCGAAGCATTCGACTATATGAAAACAATTTTTCCAGATATTTCTCAAGCCAAGATAAAGGAAGGTTTTTTTTTGGAGCACAAATAAAAAAGTTGATCAACAATAATCAATTCAAAAGACTACTCTCATCAGTTGAGGCAGCAGCGTGGGAATCCTTTGAAAAGGTCGTTGCTTCTTTTCTCGGTAGACACAAAAGCCCTAACTACGAGCAGATAGTGAACGACTTAATCAATAATTATGCGAAAATGGCTTAAAGGCTTATTAAAATTAGTTTCCCAAAATTCTATAACTTGTTTACCTAACTAATATTTTCTTTCCAGGCGTAAATATGTCCTTAAAAATTCACTTTCTGCACTCACATTTGAGCTTTTTCCGGCAAATCTTGGCGACGAAAGTGACGAACATGGCGAAAGGTTTCATCAGCAAATGAAATTAATTGAGAATCGATATCAAAGATTCTGGGACGTCGCAATGATGGGTGAAATAGAAACAGAGCATAGCTAGATATTTCACTCTTCTTTATACCATACATACGTTTTGAGGTATACGTTGAAATTGCCCAACCTGGGTATTTTTATTTGATCGCTTATAACTTACGTAGTTTTCTTTCGATTTTCTTCGATGGTAGCTTATCTTTTTTTTAATTAGACAGAGCTTTACGTAAAGAAAAAACATCTGGAAAAAAAGTTGTGGTTTTGGAATGCTGCCCTCGCAAAAAGTAATTTTTTTCATATTTTTTCATAAAAAAAACAAAAATCTGAAATTATAAGCTAATATCTCGAAAACTATCTGGTTGAGCAAAAAACAATGTATTATGCATTTATAGCAAATTTTATCGTCTTTCCGATTCTGTAAAAAACATAATAATTGAAATTCAGTTATTATAGGCCGACGTTAAGCTCATGAATTCTTAAATGTAAGTATAAACTGAACACACCATTAAACAAACAAACATAAATATGTAAAACTGCTCATTCGCAACGAAGAATAACTTTAGAGAAACAAATCTACATGGCACACAAATTAATATAGAGACAAAATGTCTCAGTTGTGTTGTTATTGTAGAAATGAGAAAAACTGAAATAAGCATGAAAACAAATACCAGCAGGATAGCCTAGTGGTTAGGCAACTGCAGTTTCACCGTGTGATTCACGGTTCGAATCTCGCTGAAACCTTTAATAACATTACAAAATTGCCTGATGATGATTACGTTGGCAGTTTTCGAAATGGTTCCATCGCAAAATGCCAGTAAATGTTTCTTTCTTTTCAGTTTCTCTTAGAAAACATAATAATTGAAATTCAATTATAATAAGCCGGTGTTAAGCTCATGAATTCTTTAATATAAGTACAAACTGAACACACTATTAAACAAACAAACATAAATATGTAAAACTGAGCCCGAGTTTACAAAGCTTCTCATTCGAAACGAAGAATAACAAAACTAAACTTTTAGATAAATTTACAGAATGCCTTACCTTTCTTTCAATTTCAACGTATTAATTTATTTTATTTTGATTTGAAAGAAAATGAATAAATCTAATATAATCTAATCTAAAAAATCTAAAAAGTATAACTTTAAAAAAATCTAAAAAGTATAGCTTTACAGAAACAAATCTGCATGGCATACAAGTTAATATAGAGAAAAAATGTCTCAATTGTGTTGATAATGTAGAAATGAGAAAAACTGAAATAAGCATGAAAACAAATACCAGCAGGATAGCCTGGTGGTTAAGGCAACTGCAGTTTCACCGTGTGAGTCACGGTTCGAATCTCGGTGAAACCTTTGATAACATTAAAAAATTGCCTGATGGAGATCACGTTGGCGGTTTTCGAAATGGTTCCATCGCAATATGCCAGTAAATGCTTCTTTCTTTTCAGTTTCTCTTAGAACACATAATAATTGAAATTCAATTATTATAAGCCGGTGTTAAGCTCATGAATTCTTAAATATAAGTATAAACTGAACACACCATTAAACAAACAAACATAAATATGCAAAACTGAGCTCCAGTTTACAAAGCTTCTCATTCGAAACGAAGAATAACAAAACTAAACTTTTCGATAAATTTACAGAATGCCTTACTTTTCTTTCAATTTCAACGTATTAATTTATTTTATTTTGATTTGAAAGAAAATGAATAAATCTAATATAATCTAATCTAAAAAATCTAAAAAGTATAACTTTACAGAAACAAATCTGCATGGCACACAAGTTAATATAGAGACAAAATGTCTCAATTGTGTTGTTAGTGTAGAAATGAGAAAAACTGAAATAAGCATGAAAACAAATACCAGCAGGATAGCCTAGTGGTTAAGGCAACTGCAGTTTCACCGTGTGATTCACGGTTCGAATCTCGGGGAACCTTTGATAACATTACAAAATTGCATGATGATTATTACTTTGGCGGTTTTCGAAATGGTTCCATCGCAATATGCCAGTAAATGTTTCTTTCTTTTCAGTTTCTCTTAGAAAATATAATAATTGAAATTCAATTATTATAATCCGGTGCTAAGCTCATGAATTCTTAAATAGAAGTATAACAATTATCATTTAACGGTGTTAAGCTCATTAATTCTTAAAAATCTTAAGTAAAATTGAACACAATATTAAACATAAAAACATATAACTATATAAACGGAGCACGAGCTTAAATATGGTACACAACCAATCTTCTGAAGTGAAGAGGTGTGGTACAATACCAATAACAAAAAGCACGCCTAGTACAAATTAATGTAGAGACAGAACGTCTCAAATTGTGCGAGAGCGTGTAAATGTGATAAAACTGAAATAAGCCAAGAAACCAAATACAACACAAAAGCCCAATGGTTAGGCGATTATGATTTCAGCAGTTTGACCGCAGTTCGATTCCCGGTGAAACCTGTTGAAGTAAATAAACATTACGAACTTGCCTGACGATGATGACGTGGCGGTTTTCGAAATGGTACCATCGCAATATGCCACTAAATGTTTCCTTCTTTTCAGTTTTTCAAAAATTAAACCAAAAATAATAATTGAATAACAATTATAATTTATCGGTGTTAAGCTCATTAATTCTTAAAAATCTTAAGTAAAATTTAACGCACCATTAAACACACAAACAGATCACATTTTTTCTAACGTTTGATTTTTCTTTTCAACAATTTATTCTTTTCTTTTTAGATTTTTGCACCCCGTACGTATAATAACTTTCTTTTTAATTTTCAGATTTTTTGTGGCACCGCTCTTGTGTACAATTTTCTTTTCTTTTCAGATTTTTTGGAGCGCTCTACTTCTTTTATTGTTCAGGTTTTTTGGGACACCGTACTTATAATACCTTTATTTTTCTTTTTTAGGTTTTTTGGAGCACCCTATTTCTTCGGGGCATCGGAATTTTGATTCTTTTTTCCAATTTTATATTCGTGAGCACTTTAATTTTTGGCACTTTTCGCTTATTTTCGGCTTATTCCTGTCTTGAAATGTTTTTAGTTTTTCAATAAACTATCGCTCTTTTCTAGTGCACTTTATTTTTTGGCACTTTTCGCTTATTTACAGATTTTTCCTGTTTTCAAATGTTTTTATTTTTTCCTTAAACTATAGCCCTTTTCTAGTGCACTTTAATTTTTGACACTTTTCGCTTATTTTCAGCTTTTTCCTGTTTTCAAATGTTTTTATGTTTTCATTAAACTAGAGCTCTTTTCGAGTGCTTCTTTTAGTTTCAATTTATTTTTTCACTTTCGCACTGATCAATATGAAATGTTGCCATGAAATAGAACGTGCTTCTCATCAACAGAGGGCACGAACTCCCCTGTAGTGAACCAAAAGTGTCTTTGTATTGTAAATTCTAAAAGAAATATTTATGCTATCTGTACGAACAAACTATTTTGCTTTTCCGATGGCAAAGCTAATAAAAGGAGTTATAGAGTTATACTAAATGCAAAAAGACAAAATGACAATTTATTTTCTTAAAATCTTCCCTTTTATAGACAATTACAATATTACAAATGTACATATTGTTTACCGGTTTGCTAAAAAAACAAAGTATGAAGAACAATATGTAAACCCAGTATGCAAAGGCCATAGATGATATGCGTATGCAATTGTACATATAAACATATGTACATACATACAAGAATTTCAAGTTCAAGGCCTGTCTTAAGCTCAGCTTGTGTTGGTATCATATCAGGTGATAATGGTAAACCGTTTTACGGGATCAGTGCAGGATCGCATTCTGGGTAGGTAGTTCGGGGGCGGATTAAATTTCAATGAATTATGGGTGCAATGTGACCTAACATCCCGGCCCTCTTGAAATATATTTCAAGCAGGGAATACTGCCAATTTGTGGTCGGCGCAATATTCCCCTCGCAGTTTTAACATCGGCTACTCTTATTCGACCATCACTGCCAGGAATGCCCTGAATGACTCGTCCCAAAGACCATCGTTGTGGAGGCGCGTTGTCCTCATGAATAATCACTATGCTTCCTTAAGCTATATTAGGGTGACCTTTAGTCCACTTGGTTCGTGCCTGCAGACTGTTGATATAGTCATGTAACCACCTTCGCCAAAACAATTGTTTTATTGCAGTAACATGAGCCCATTTGCTAACGTGATCTATGTTGCAATTTTCTTCTCGCTCTGGGATCGCTAAAAGTGAGCTGCCAATCAAAAAATGGCCTAGAGTTAGCGCCTCATAATCGCTGGGATCCGCTGATAAAGGTGACATTGGCCTCGAGTTTAGTATTGCTTCGATGTTTATCATCAATGTGTTCAGCTCTTCGAAAGTAAGTCGACTGTTCTCCAAGCTGCTGCTCATATGCCCTTTTGCTGATTTTACAGCGACCTCCCACAAGCCTCCAAAGTGTGGAGCCCTGGGTGGAATGAAATGAAAATTTATAAATTGGTTAGTGAGCCCACAAAAATCTATGCCACAACGTGAAAATGGCTTTGATGGCGTAAGCCGTGCTACGGGCATATTACCCATTGTTTGTTGAAGTAAATTTGGCTTATATCTTACGCAAGAAACGCAAGATCTCACAATTGCGACGCACAATGTCTGTTGCGTTTATCACCCAAAATTGACGTCGTAGCAGTGCTACAAGCGCCTCTGCGCCTGCATGATGATGTGCGATACGCAAATGTTGAATATACAGCTCAGTGAAATGCGACTTTCTCGGAAGAATGATAGGATGTTTGTGCGAGTCTGCCATGTCTGCCAACTCCAAACGTCCACCAACCTTTAGTAGATTGAATCCGCCATGTTTTTCCAGAAAAGGATTCAAGAATTTAAGTGGTCCCGATACTGTCTTGTTTTGTTTGATCGTATGAATTTCTTCGGCGAACTGTTGGTGCTGTACGTTCCAAACAATGCACCACAATGCTTGTTGTAAATTTTGAGGCGATAAAATTCCTGTCTCGAGGTGAAAGGTAAATGATTTGCTTGTTAGTTGGTCAAAGCGAAACATCCAGGCAATAACGCGTAGGCAATGCGTATAAGAGCTGTATCCTTCAATTACCTTTAAAATATAGTTTTCGTTTGCGATTACCTTGAATGATGATTTACGTTTTTCTCTTCCATATCGTTCTCCTTCCATATCGACAAGACCACCTTCGTTGGCTGGCCAATGTTCGGATTCAAGTTCTAAGAACGATGGTCCTGACAACGAATTCGAGCTACTGATCTCCATTACGGAGCATCCCTGTGACACAACAACAGCAGGATTACTCTTTGCTGGCACATGCAGCCAACATGCTCCTGTTGTGAGATCTTGAGTCTCTGACACCCGGCTACCGAAGAATATTGAAAGGGTAGCCGAGTGCATTCCCAGCCAATGATTTACAATCTGTGGTATCAGTTTTAAAAAGCGATTTGATTTTCGCGAAAAGACTTGCTAATAGTAAGGCGCCATACAGCTCCAGCTTGGAGAGATATTGCTTTTTATTGGTGCTACTCGCGATTTGGCCGTAAGTAAAGTGACGGTATGCTTGCCTAACATTAGCCGTGTTTTTTTATACACGCGTACACGTTTACGTTTGCGCGTGAAAAAAAATGCCTATACTCGCTTAGATAATGCTTAGGAGACCCATCTAGCGGCAGTGGTTAAATAACTACAGCTACAGCACAGGGTGTACCGAAAAGCGGAGTCGCAGCCCTCTGATGGCCATAGGGTATAACATATAGCTGAATCAGTTGCGATGAATTGTGTACACACATAGAATACATAGAATTAGTGTAGAGGGTGAAACAAAGACACATATTTCAGTTATATCTGAGTATAATGCGTATAGAAATTTAGTAGTACACATTTTATGCGCAGTAATTTCAGAGGTGTATTCAAAGTTTGACGCTTAGCAGTCCATAAAAAGTTTAAGTGTATAGACGTTTACGTGTAAAAAAAAAACACGGCTATTGTTGCGAAACGAACATAAATACAGCAGCTGTATACTCGAATAGACAAATTGCAAAACCCGTGGATTTGTGTTGAATTGTGATTTTCTGCGAAACAATACCTAAGAACTGAGAGTGCGTTATGGCTATTTATGTCTTTCATAAAACGGTTCCAGGCCTACTGAAGGTTTTGGGGTACGGATTCGTCCCAGTTGAGCTTCAAAAGTCACAACCCTGTAAGATGATCCAGGCGGTAACAACCACAGGTGCGATAAGGCTTAATGGATCGAACAGAGCCGATACGATGGATAACATGGACCTCTTAGTTGTTTGCCCATTCACAGGCTGTTTAGGCTGAAAAGAAAATAAAAAGACATCGTCAAATTGATCCCATTTGATACCTAATGTGCTGGTCGTCAAATTCTCATCTAGATTTAGCTCGGTCATGGTATCATCCGCTCGAAACATGTGGTGATTTGAGTGCCACCTTGCTAATATGAAACAACCACCTCTTAGTACCTCAGTGACTTCGTATTTGATTTGAGATTACTCGACTGGGGTATCGGCGCCACACAGTATATCATCAACATAAAATGAGGTCTTGACTGTGCTGGCACCAATAGGAAAAGCGTCTTGATATGAATCGGCAATGTAGTTCAGATTCTGTATCGCAAGGTAAGGAGCAGATGCAGTCCCATACGTAACCGTATTTAATTGATAAGTTTGGATGTCTTCAATGGGATTACTTCTCCACAAGATGCACTGGAATTTGCGGTCATCGGAATCCACCAGAACTTGACGGTACATCTTCACGATATCCGCTGTGAGAGCGTAACGAAAAAGCCGAAAACGTAAAGCAGAATGTAAAGATCGTTTTGTATAGTAGGTCTGACGGCTAATATGTCATTTAAAGATTCTTGTGACGTAGTTTTGCAAGACGCGTCGCAGACAATTCAGAGCTTCGTTGTAGTGCTAGTTGGCTTCAAGACGTAAAGATGAGGTACACAGTAGTGTGGAGTATTGAAGTCTTCTTTCTCAACTGCACTCATATGCCCGAGGTTTCGAATTTCTTCCATAAATGCGATATACTGTTGTTGTAAATCAGGACAGCGAGACAATCACCGTTCCTGAGTAAGAAATCTCCGAATTGTTGTTGAGTATGATTGGTCAAGGTTGTTAAAGCATTCCTTCAAAGGCAGCCGGACAACAACCCTACCTTCGCTTGTTCTATGTACTGTTTGCTTGCTTTACAGTGCGCAATTTTTCTGCTCTGTAGTCCACAAATCAGCCGTTGATGTTTCATCGAGCTTTCAGAGTCGTTGTAAATTAACATCCACCAATTCCTTAATAGAAAGCATGCATATTGGTGGCGAAGTTGTTGGTTTTTTGTACCGACCAGAGACGACCCATCCTAATAGAGTCTTCTGTAATGATGGCAAATCAGATGCTAACTTATCTGACCAACAGATAAAATATCGAAAAAGATTCCAGTGCCTATTAGTAGATCCACCTTTGTTGACTTGAAGAAGTGATCATCAGCGAGCTCAATGTTGGATGGCAGATTCCAAGTTGAAATATTGATTTCAGTCTTTGGCTGGTAACCAATGTTCGAAGTTACGTAAAATGATAGGGTATATTATAGCCAGATACCCTTGACTTGACAGTGGTTGATATTTTATATTTTATATTTGCCACCGAATCTCCTATGCTTTGGATCTCAATGTGACGCCTTTCCCTTGGTAGACGTAATTTTTGGGAGAAATCTTCGCGGATGAAATTCACTTGAGAACATGTGTCAAGTAATTCGCTACCCAACTGAAAACTTCTAGACGCATCTCGTATGAGGACTACAGCTGTTGCCAAGATGACTTGTTCTTGTGGTGAACCCTCGCGATGTGTATGAGCAGCTGCTGTACTAGTTTCTGGTATTGGTTGCTCTATCAAGGATGTGGAGGACGTTGGTGATTGTCCAGTATTTGAAGAGGTAGAACGATGTATGAGACTATGGTGTGATCGTGCACAATACTCGCACTTAAACGATGATGAACAATGGGATTATTGTAATTCTGCGAGAGGCAATTTAAGCGCATACCTTGCCGTTTTACCTCCTTGAATCGATCAGCAACCGACATCTGCTTAATTCGTGGGCAGCTGGAAATGAAATGGTCTGAGCTTGAACATACGAAGCAAGAGCTTTTCGTACATGAAAACGAGTAACCCTTTCGCGAAGATTTGTTCTTGGTTTCGGTTTTATTACTTGGTTTGCTGGTGTCTCCGAAAGCGAGTGGGCCGGATGCGGATTCCAAGAACTGACAACGTCGCTCCAGCACCTTTGCGCACTCTTTCCATGTTGGCAAATATTTGAAGTCCAATGACTCCTTCCATTTGATTTGCGTTGCTTCATCGACTTTATCCATTACAAGGTGGATGAGTAAGACCTGTGAAATATTTTTGTCGGAGCCAATTGGCAAAAGAGAACCATACAGAGCGGATACGTTGTCCATCAAGCTGCGTAGTTGCGACGGATTTTGTTTTGCAACTGAAGGAAGGTCAAATAATGCCTCAACAGTCTCAAAGAATATCATTGTGCTGCTGTCGTAATGGGCCCTTAGCCTCTCCAGCGCTTTTGGGTAGTTCTCGCTAGTGTTTTGGAATGCCTTCACAGTCTCCAAAGCCTCACATTGCAAACAATTGAGAAGATGATTGAATTTCTCAATATTTGTATGGGTAGCTTCCTTGTCGATGAGGCTCATGAATGATGATATGAAGTTCTTATAATCCGAATACTTCCCGGAGAATACGGGAAACTTGAGAGTTGGTAGTTTTGAGCGGGTGGATTGCACAGGTAATACTGTTTCACTAAACGATGTATTATTGAGGTCTTCTCCAAGCTGCTGATTGAATGGTCACGTAAAGGTCTTCCAAATCCTCACGACCATTGTCTGCAGGCCCGAGTTTCTCAATTTGCGTTTGATAACCCAATGCTTGTTTAAAATAGGATTCTACGGCACTTTAGCTCAATCGGAGAAAGTACTTTACCTGATTTATTACCACTGGCTTCTACGATTGTCTTATTACGAGACATATTCGTGCGCCTTAAGGAGCGCTTTTGCTTAGCTTCCTCCAGTGACATGATGATCATAATCTTCTACGATGTTTGATGCGAAAATACGGAATTTGCGGTTTTCAACTAGCTAAAAGGCAAGTAACGAAGAAAGTGCAAGGTTGCTTAATGCACAAAGTCGCCAATACCAAGTTATATGCCACTCGAAATAACGCTGGATCAAAATGCGATAACGCGAAAAAGCGAACTCTTCAATTTAACAATTGCCAAAGAAAATTGCAAGACAATTGATTTGTTTCGAAATGCCCCACGTTGGGCGCGAAAATGTATGAACAAACTATTTTGCTTGTCCGATGGCAAAGTTTATGAAAAATGCGCGATGAGTTATAGACTTATACTAAATGCAAAAAGACAAAATGACTCAAAATCTTCCCTTTTATACACAATTACAATTTTACAAATGTATACAACCGGTTTGCTAAGAAACAAAATATGAAGAACAATAGGCAAAGACAATAGATGATATGCGTATGCAATTGTACATATAACATATGTACACACATACAAGAATTCCAAGTTCAAGGCCTATGTTAAGCTCAGCTTGTGTTGTTATCATATCAGGTGATAATGGTAAACCGTTTTGAGGGATCAGTGCAGGAGCGCATTCTGGGTAGGTAGTTCAGGGGCGGATAAAGGTGCAACGAATTATGTGTGCAATGTGACCCAACACTATCAATTTTAATAGAAAATTTCGCTATACAGGCCAAAGTCCGTATTACGTTATACTATACGTAATCGAAACAAATTTTTTAAACACAATAAAACTGAAATGGTGGATCAGATTAGGTAATGACATATACGAACTAGCGACAAATAGTACTCGTTTAATCCATAATTTATTATAATTTTGAAAATTGTTTGACAGTTGCATATTTATCGTTTGAGTGAAAATGGCTTTAGTCACTGATCGTCAAACAAAACACGGGCCCAGGCTTTTCGGATTGTATAAAAGGCACGCCATTTCTTGTGCGGTTAATTGAGCCAGATAGCAGGTTATTTTACTAAGGGTGTATGTATGATTATTGTTACATGTTTCTTGGTCGGTATATGATTGTCGGTTGTAATTCAAGGTGAACTAATTTAAAATAGCCCTCAAAGGCAAAGTTTTTTGAAGAGAGCGTTTGGCACGGCCTAAATTTGCAGATACTTTGTTTGTTTTCTGCCTTTTCATGCTCATTCATGGTTAGTTATTGCTGTTCTAAATAATAATAGCATTAAACGCATTAGCTTCGCCTTCATTTCGTAGGTTTTTTAGGATTAACAGATTCCGGAGTTTTCGACTTTTAACAAGGGCCGTGTGGTGTGGTGATAGCGTTCTCCGCTTATCACACCGAGGTTGGTGAGTTCACGCCCGGGGCAAAAAGCAACATAAACATTTTAGAAACACGTTCTTTCAATTAGAAGAAAGCTTTTCTAAGCAGGCTCGCCACTCGGCAGTGATTTGGCAAGCACTCCGAGTGTATTTCTGCCATGAAAAGCCTCTCAGAGAAAACTCATCTGCCTTGCAGATGCCGTTCGGAGTCGGCGTAAAACATGAGCTTTGCATACATTTTTAGTTAACACAGGATTTTCGCAATAAAAGAATTGAGCTCGTGGCATTGACATTTCTAATATCGATATATCTAAAGTAGTTTTTTTTTACTATTATACCTCCGCCGAATAATCTCTTTAGGTGTTCCTATGGCGAGTTTTGGGGAATGCAGAACACAATATTAAAGTTGAATTGCTTACCTTAAGTCCTTTAGCACGGTTAATAGCACGCAGAGGCCTTAGTACACGAAGTACTCGTAATATTTTCACGAATGAAATCGCATTCGAACTGAAATGAAGATAAAGGTATATTATTAAGGAAAAAAACTTTCAGAAAACAAATATGTTATGCTTAAAAATGTAATGTACCCGGAGAAAATAATACTAGCTGAAGGACTTAACCGCTCTTAAACAATATTCCATTAAAGCGTGCAATTGTTGGCGTATGCTGACGACACAGAAAATATCGGCTTTAGCACCCGCGCTATTTGATCTGCCTACTCTAAACTAGAATAGAAGCGGAAAGGATGAGTTTGATGGTAAATTAGGACAAAGCTGTCATCAAGCAAAGAGTCAGCGCATTCCCAGAGCAACTGTTGGCAACCATAATTTCGAAATATTATGGGACTTCGTTTATTTTTATTACCAGCACGAACACAAACAACGTCAGTGTAGAAATCAAGCGTAAAATTACTTTCGACAACAAATGCTACCTTAGCCTGAGTAGGAAATTGAAATGAAAAGTTCTCTTTGGGCAAATAAAGATCATGCTCTAATAGTCAATTGTCGTATTGGTTCTGCTATATGGTATAGAAGCATGGGAAATGACAGCTGATAGCTGCGGTAGTGGTCGGGAGAAAAGTTCTTCGAAAGATTTTAGGACCTCTATGCGTCAGCGACAGCGGGCACCGAAGAAGAGCGGTACAATCTTTAAACAGACACCAACATAGTCCAGCAAATTAAACCACAGCGACTATGTTGGCTAGGTCATGTTATGCGAATGAAAGATGATGATCCGCTAAGAAAGTTTTTTTTTATTGGAACCCGCCTATGAAAGCAGAGGAAGAGGGTTGTCCCACTTCGCTGGAAAGACCACGTGGAAACGCTTTAAATTAAATTTCTTTGCTGTTACCAGTTAACCCAGCGAAGAAGCAACTGGCGCGCCTTGTTGGAGGTCCTAATCGTTTAAACGGTTATGCGTCAATTAAGTAAGTAAGTAAGCATCGTAACGGCTCCATCACTGACAAGCCCATAACATACGTGCATTTGAAACAAATTCTTTGAGCTCTTCTAGTTACAAAAATATATCACGAAAAGTGTTTGATAACCGATCGAAATTTTCTGCAATTAAAAACTTGGTGTCGGTTAATGAAATTGTTGGAAGTGTTGTATATTTTTATCTCAGGAACGGTCCTTTTTTGGTCCAAATGGCAACCGTGCTGCATTTATCTGGTAGCTTTGAGCTAGTGCTTCTATTCAGCTTGGCTGTAAAAGAATATAGATATACCTTGGAAGATAAATTCCGAGCCGGAAGTGATTTGCAAGTTTTCCAAAACAGGAGAACAAATGCTTAATACACACAATCTAACGGCGGTTTGAATTACGGAAGAACCGGGCATAGGGCTTTCGTGATAATATAAAAGGGTATTAATATTCATAGAATTGATGTCCGTTTCATGTGCTATTTAAAAAAACGATCGAAAAACTAAAAAGGTGTTTTTTCTTATATTCTGCATTTTTTTAAAAAGTGCTCAGGGAATTACTTTGATTTTGGTCTTGATTGGATGCTTGCAAGAGTACTGATCAAAAGAAATAATAATAGACATTCTATGACTTTGTATTTAAAGTTAACAAAAAAACTGTTGAGCTATATATAAACAAAACAAAACTGTTGAGATACATAGAAAGGAACCTAGTGACGGTATCAAAAAATTCATTACCAAGACAAAGACCCTAATCGAAAAATCTGGGATTATGCAGTCATGGTTTATATGGAATTGTCCACACCTCACGAATGCACTTCCACAATCTCTCGCCTTAAGTGCCATTGAAAATTTGTGGTCAATTTCGGACTCGGCTACACGGCCAAGGCAGACTAGTAAGATTAGCGATTTAAAAACTACTCTTGTCGAAGAATGGCATAAGATACCACGCGAAGCCGCTCAAAAATTAATTGCGTTTATGGAAAATCATCTTGAAGATGTTATTTAACAAAAAGGAGGTCATACGAGATACTAAACTAAATAAAAAAGTAAATTTTTCCAAGGCAGGGCCGGCGCACGAAATAAAATGTGACCTTAGTTTTTGATATAATTTCTGATGAACCATGCAATGCATTGTGCCCAACTAGGCGGTATAATTGATTATCTGCTAATAAGGCAGTACATTTGTGCCGGTAAAGTAGTGCCCATTAGTTGCTGAAAGCAACTGTTTTGTAATTTTTATATTCATTCGCTAGTAAGTGCAAAAATTTAAACGTGCCATTTTTCACCGCCCGCCTTTAAATTAATTAAAAGGCCGTAAACGTCGAAATATATATTTAAAATAAATTTGTTAATTCTAATCGAGCAATATCAGTTTGTATTGAATTCATTTTGAGTGCTTTCGCACGAACTAAAGGCAAGTCATTTTTTGAAAGCACGATTCAAGGTATTCACCGCAGTACAGCACGCCAGCCTTTTATCAGTTGAAGCCGAATATTTTTGCGTAAGTAAGTGTATACCACCCGCATCTGCCAAGGTAATCTAGCGCAAAGCTCCTTTGCCGCACCATTTTTTGATCCATCGAGCCGGATCGCCCGCATCGCTCGCAATTTTAATCTTTTTAATTTATATATACACCGCATATTTGATTCCGTTGGAAAAACTACAAATCAATTTAATTTTTATTCGCCCGCTACGCATACATATTTGCAAAAATACCAACAATCCAAGTCATTTCTATTTGACTGTCATTTGCCCTCTACGCGAACACGCATTCATTCCACTGCAGAATCCGTATACCCTTCTCTACAAAAACAACTCAGCAAGCAATATTTTCATAGATCTGTACATTTGCGCATTTTAGTAAGCCATCTTGGCAATTATTTGCCTTCTACGAGTAGCGTTACATACGTATATTTATAATAGAATTTGTTTTTTCCTCGTTCTGCAAGTACTGTAAACTAAAACAACAACAACAAAAATGTCAGCCTCTGTGAAAAAACGGGACTCTGCGTTGAACGCAATAAAAAGTTACATTACAAAAGGCATGGATGGTACATTTTTGTTAGATACCGACCAAGTTGAGAGTTATTTGAAACTCTTGGACGAACAATGGGTTCGATTCAACGCTGCACAGGATGAGGTGGACGCCGCTTGTGGTGCCGATAACGTTGCAGTGGATGAGAGTACACGAACTCAAGCCGAAACTGGGTACGCTATGGCCTTAGAAAATTTTAGCCGTGCCAAAAAGTGTCACACCGAAGCCTCATCCCCGAATGCAACCCGACCAACAAATGTTTCTTAAACCGTGTCTGCCTCCATTCGTTTACCCAAAATGGAGCTACCCACATTTTCAGGCGACTCCAATGAATGGTCAGGCTTTTACGGCTCGTTCTGTTTACTGGTTGACAGTAATACCGCGCTGTCGGACGGACATAAAATGCACTATTTACGGAGTTGCTTAAAGGGTGAAACTTTGAAAGTGTTCAGCGGTTTCCAAATTTGTGATGCAAATTACAAGGAGGAATGGGATTTGCATAAGTCGCGTTTCAAGATCATGCGCGTGTTCGCGAATCGCATTTCAAAGCTATGGCCGATATCCGCAAAGCAACAAGCGACACCGCCAGCTCAGTAAAAGGAGTCCTCAACCCATATCAGCAGCACATTCGTGAATTGAAAGCGTTAGGCCGACCCGTCGATTTCTGGGACGACTGGCTCGTTCATGAAGTAGTAGGTAAACTCGCGTTCGAAACCAGGAAGCAATGGGAGCTGTCACTTGTTAGCGACGAACCCCCAACTTTCGAGCAGCTAGTAACATTTTTAGAAGTTAGGTGCAGATCACTCTCGATGCTATCGTCAGCTACTCCGGTACAGCCACATCCACCCAGAATACGACTAGTTGCCCTTTTTGCAAGGAGGATCATAAGATTTATAGTTGCGAAAAATTCAGTCGTCTGGACGCCACCGCTAAAACAAAATTTGTGAAGGATTCGAGTATCTGTTTGAACTGTCTGAGTTCGGGACATTTTAAGCCTCGTTGCAACAGTTCTTCGTCGTGCCGCATTTGTCGCCAACGCCATCACATCTTACTGCATGGGACTCCAACCGCATCCAACATCAGCAACCTCGCCGAAACCAAGCAAACCAGCTCGAACTACGCCTCCGCAGGTACTAATATCTGCGACAGGTACCATTATCTGCGAGTAAGACAATTTTGCTGGCTACTGCTCTGGTAAGGATTCGAGACTGTGCTGGGCGCTTTCAGCAAGGTCGTCTGTTATTTAACTCTGGGTCGCACGCTTCCTTCGTGACTGAGTCGTGTGTGCGTCGTCTGTGCTTAACGAGGAAATCGTCTGCTGCTATCATCACCGGTATTAGTTCGTCTCAAGGAAGGCGCGCTAGAGGTGAGGTTTCGCTTTCGCTTTTGTCAAACTTTTCGAATGAACTCAAACTGTCGCCACAACTGCATGGCCGCATATTAAAGGGTGGTCTCTAGCAGACCCACAGTTTATGAGGCCTGGTCGTATTGATTTGCTGATAGGATTGGAGGTTATGGATCAGCTTATGTGCCCGGAAATTCGGAAGGGTCCTTGTGGAACGCCGGCGACTCAGTGTACACTCTTCGGTTGGACGGTTTTCGGCAGTGTTGACTATCAATCTACCCCTTGTTTGCAAACATATTTTTGTGATGTACATCTTGAAAGAGCGTTGACTAGGCTGTGGGAATTGGAAGATACACCGGAAAAAACGCACTTAAATAGGGAGGAGCATTTTTGCGAATAGCATTTTCAGGAAACGCCTAAAAGATCTCCAGATGGCCGTTTCCGCTGGGAGACTCTAGGAACCAGGCCGTTCGTAATATTTTACGTATAGAGAGGAAGCTTGCCGCCGATACCGATTTACGTTCGCAATACAACGACTTTATGCAGGAGCTCATCATGAATCACATGGAAGCGGCATCCGCAACCACAAGTCCGACCTTCTACATGCCATACCATCTTGTTATAAAGGAGTCGAGTGTTACGACCAAATTCCGAGTCGTATTCAACGCATCCGCTAAGACATCGACTGGGTACTCGCTCAACGATGCACTGCTTGTTGGTCCGCAACTGCAACAAAGCTTGGTATGCATACTTCTTCGCTTCCATACCCACCCCTATGCCGTTACCGCTGACATTGCTGAGATGTACCGGCAGGTATGTGTTTCACCGAAGCACATCGACCTGCAACGGATTGTTTGGCGAAGTGATTACAATCCAAGATTACAGAATGCAACGGGTGACGTACGGCGTCGCTGCCGCATCTCTTTTGGCCGTAAAGTCGCTGCAAGAAAGTATACGGTACTCACCAAGTAGTTGCGAAAAGCCTGCGGCTGTCATTCAACGAGATTTGTATATGGACGATTTGTTGACCGGTGCTTCAAGTAAGCATGAACTGCAGTTGCTGCAACAAAATGTCTCCGAAATACTTCTCGAAAGTGGATTTGAACTTCGCAAGTGGGCTTCAAATTGCGTGGAGCTAAGAAACGGGATATCCAGCGCCTCTGAAAATATGTCTCACTACCTTGCTGAAGGGAAAGATGTACACGCTTTAGATCTCGTTTGGAATACGGATGAGGATTATTTCACTTTCGCAATCAACCTCAAGAAACCGCCTAAAATTTTGTCGAAGAGAGCATTTCTTTCGAACGGGTGCACGCTTTTCGACCCGTTGGGCTTGCTTGCCTCCAGTACGATTAATTCTAAAATATGGTTTCAGGAGGTTGGTTGGGATGAGCTCGTACCGAAAACAGTCGGAACACATTGGTCTGAACATCGCTCTGAGCTACAAAGGTTAACCGATCCGAAAGTGCCTCGTTGGGTTGGTTGTAACGCCTCTGAGTCATCAAGCGAACTGCACGTTTTTTCGGATGCGTCCGAACGTAAATCACGAAATCACAGTAGCCTTGATTCCGGCCAAGACCAAGGTAGCGCCAATCAAGTCTACAACTCTAACTCGTTTGGAGCTATGCGCTGCGCACCTCGCTTCTAAGTTAGTACGGAGTATTTCCCGGACCTGGAACGAACTCCGCTATCCGTTATACGCTTGGACTGATTCGACTATTACTTTGGCGTGGTTGCAAGCGCATCATAGCAGATGGGAAACTTTCGTCGCAAATCGCGTGGCCGATATTCAAGGAGTCTTACCGTCTGAGTGCTGGCAACATGTACGCTCCGAATAGAACCCGGCAGACTGCGCATCGAGAGGCATAACACCTTGAGAATTCGTTCAACATGAAGGTCTGGTCCAGATTTTTTGCATGGCGAAGATCAATTTTGGAAGCAAGCTTTACAAGAACCGCATTTAACTGACCTGGGCCTACGTAAAAGGATCGCCGTTCATATTACAGTACCCGAGGATTCTTGGTCAGTCATAATTAAATATTCTACGTTTTCAAAATTACGAAGGGTTATGGCTTATGTGCTAAGGTTTAAACACAATACTCGCGCCAAAAGGAATCACACGCTTAAACGAACGAGTGGCACCCTAACTGTCAGGAATTGGCCGAGGCCGAACTAAGACTGATTAAGTATACTCAGCGTACTTATTTTGCTAACGAAATTTCTCATTGCAGGGAGAAAAAACCCATTCCCTTGCGAAGTAGCTTGTTGCGCCTGCAACGGTATCTTGATCCGTCTGGTGTTTTGAGGGTTGGAGGTCGGCTAAAATCAGCAGACGTCTCGCTTGATGCAAGGCATCCTACCATTTTACCTAAAAACTCTCCGCTGTCGAAATTTATAATTTCTGACATACATCAGTATACTCTACACGCAGGGCATCGCATAATGACAGTAGTTATAACGCATCGCTATTGGGTGATTAGCGCCCGCAATCTAATTAGAAGCGTATATCATAAGTGTGTTAAATGTACTTGTTTGAACCACAACACTTCCGTTCAGTCGATGGGCGACCTACCGTCGTCTCGTACTACGTATGTTCGCTGCTTCACACGAACTGCTGTAGATTTTGCTGGTCCATACACGTATAAATTTGCACATGGTAGAGGGTCAAAATCGACGAAAGGTTACATTTGCTCGTTGATCTGCATGTGTAAATGCACTTGGAATTTGTAGGCGATTTATCGGCGACCGCCTTTCTCAATGCTTTCATACGTTTTATCAGTCGTCGAGGGTATTGTAAGGCCATGAACTCCGATAATGGCACGAACTTTGTTGGCGCTGACAGAGAACTTCGGTAGAGATATCAGAAGTGTATGGCAGATGATAAACTACTAACATTTTTCGCCGACTCCAATAGTGGCATTTCAACGCACCAACTGCGCCACATATGGGTGGATATTGGCAAGTCGGTGTAAAGCCCGTAAAATACCATATTAAACGAATTCTTGAGAGGAGCTTATTATCTTTCGAAGAGTTCAGTACATTGCAAGCTGAAGTTGAGGCATGCGTTAATTCGCGCACTCTATGCGCGAATCCAACTAGCGCGACCGACCTTGAAGCCTTAACGCCTGGTCACTTTCTCATCGGTGAGCCATTGAATTCGATCCCAGAACCTGAGGGTCAAGGGTTCTGTGGAAATCTACTTCAACAATGGCGCCTAATCTCCGAAATACGACAACATTTTTGGCACCGATGGAGAGATGAATATCTTTTAAACTTGCAACGCCGAACAAAATGGCTCAAGTCTTCACGCAATTACGAAGAAGGAGATGTTGTCGCACTGTTTGATGAACGAACTTCACCTACAAAGTGGGCGGTTGCTAGGGTAATTCATTGTCGCCCTGTCGAATGATGGAAATGTGCGAGTCGTAACAGTGAGAACGAGTAATGGGGAATACGTGCGACCTATAAAGAGATTGTGCCTTCTGCCTACCAAAGGAGATCTATTCTGTGAGTCGTAATGGGTTGAACAATTACATCCACACTTGGTATGCATCTAACCAAGAATTCTGCTACATATGTATATATATGTATATCGCAAATACAAACTGTAAAATTTATAATTTTCAATCATAGTGATTATATTTAAGTAACTATAATTAAACTTAAATTTTTTCGAAATTAAAAAAAAAATTTATATTTTTGAGATCCAGTTTTATAATGACATTTGTATAATTATAAGTAAACTTAAAAATTTGAAGTCCATTCGAAGTTTTAGTCATTGTGAAATTAAAGTAATTTTGGCATATTTAATGAAATTTGAAATCTATTTAAAGATCGAACTGTTGTTAAATTAACGTAAAGTTTGAATATTTAAAGAAATTAAAATCTGTGAATTTTTCAATATTAAGTTTTGTTATTTTTATATTCATTCGCTAGCAAGTGCAAAAATTGAAACGTGCCATTTTTCACTGCCCGCCTTTAAATTAATTAAAAGGTCGTAAGCATCGAAATATATATTTAAAATAAAGTTGTTAATGCTAATCGAGCAATATCAGTTTGTATTGAATTCATTTGGAGTGCTTTCGCACGAACTAAGGGCAAGTCATTTTTTGAAAGCACAATTCAAGGTATTCACCGCAGTACAGCACGCCAGCCTTTTATCAGTTGAAGCCGAATATTTTTGCATAAGTAAAAACCAGTATATACAGTCCACACCCGCAGATAATCTACCACCCGCTACATTGCCACAAACGATCTACCACCCGCATCTGCCAAGGTAATCTAGCGCAAAGCCCCTTTGCCGCACCAATTTCATTTTAAATCAAACAATTAGCACAAACGTCTAAGCACACGAAAAATAAGTATTTGTTCAAACACAAGCATATTTTTATTAAAATTGTACACTTGAATGTTTTTACATCGCCATTAGTTTCCTTTCATATAGCTATAGTTTTGCTCTGTGGTTGCACGCAATAAGATGTGAGCCACTGTACATAAGAAGGTAAAAACTTAAAAAACAAATTTAATTAGAAGTTTAACCATTTCTATATTGGCGTTCCTGCTCCGAACCATCACATCATTGAATATTATTTAACATGGCATTCAAACAAATTTTAAAAATTAGATTCTATTACCGAATTAAAAGAAGAAAATAAGTGCTAGTACTACAAACTAAATTTAGTTTTGTGAAATTTTTTGGACCAATACCATTTATCTGACTAATATAATATTGGGAAATTAATTTTCTATTCTGCCTCATAAGGTCAACCTACCTACCAAATTTTATCGCTTTATCCGTCTTTGGTAATGAATGTAGAGTTCCAATTAAAAGAAACACGCGACTGGTTAATTTTAAGAAATTTATTTGATTAAATTCAATAGTTAAATAGGTATGTTATTTATGAGAACTATATTTTATAATTATGCGGTCCGTGTAATCTCGAATTTAAACAGCAACTGTCCATTCGTTCGTCAATGGCGTTTTGTGCTGTCCTCGTTTCGTTGTTGTTCGTCAAATTAGGGTTCTTGCGCAGAGTTGTATATAAGCGTAAATGTTGGATCGTATTAGGGCATGTGTAGAGATAGCATATTATGGTATGCAATCCCGCATTCGGCCATCCTGACTAATCGTTCGGCTCGAACGATGGGTCCCACTTTTTCATGTATTCGGCGACGGTGGTCGTACGTCCAGGACTTTCACCTTCGCCAACCTTTTCTACTTCGTACCGATCATGGGCTAAAACTTTCACAATCTTGTAAGGTCCAAAATATTTCGGCCTTAATCGAAGACAACTTCCAAATTGGGTACGCTTAATGGCGACCAACTCATTTTGTTTATATTTCACCACCGCTTTTCCCTTCATGTCGAAATTAAGTTTATTTTCTTTTTGAATCAACGCAATATTTTCCTTGGTTTCCACTCGAATTTCCTCGCGTTCCGCATCTAAGTCATCGAAATCTGCATTCTCTAAAAACTCGCTTAATTCTGACAACCCGGTAACCCTCATGTCACATCCTGTTAATATCTTGAACGATGCAAACTTATTACTACGCGTTGGAGTATTATTTATGGCTTGTTGTAACCTATCTATGTATTTGTACCAGCTCTTTGGTTCCTCTGCACACAATTTTGACAACATT